>NW_028288822.1:2303878-2457470 GCF_059628265.1 Tinamus guttatus | reverse complement strand
ATTTTTTTCACACTGAAAAGGCTAGCGAATGCAACAAGGGCTTTCCATAAAATGTACCCTTTTAATTTCCTTTCTTTTTAGAAAAATAACTGTTTTTACTGTTGTAGCAATTTTTAAATGAAACTTTGCTTTTAAAACAGTATACAGACTTCTTTAAAAGTAAGGGTCCCAGACCAGAGAAGATAGGGAATCTCACCAGATGCTCCCAAACTGAGGGTTGCGCATGTCCACAGGAAACGCAGTCACAGAGAGGCTTTCTCCATAGAAATTCAGAATAAATGGCAGGGAAAGCTGAGCTGAGTGGAACTAACATCTCAGTAGCTGGAAGCACAATGTCTGGCTGGATCCTCCAAAATGGGGAGATAAAAGAACAGCTGGTGCAGCCCAGGGAAAGCTCTGCAGCAATCCCTTCGCTGAGACGTTCTTCTCACTTACCAAATCCTGGGAATGATGAAGGGAAATGAAGAAAGAGGGGCAAAAAGACCACTCTGTGGAAGGACAGCTATTAGCAAGGGAGCAAGAGCATCTGTTGCTTATACCCGGGGCCTTTGGAGCACACAGACTATGGAAATCAGTGTGGATCTGGGCTGGCTGTGGGTGGGCAAGGGCAGCCCTCGAGGGCAGGTGCTTGCCTGGGACATGCAGGGTGAGTGTGATGATAACTCCAGAGGGATTCTGCCCAGGGAGCAGGAACCCGGCTCCCAGCGGCAGATCTGGAAAGGCGTTGTTATCTCCCTCAATTAACCAGTTTGCTTCCTTTCATGCTCAGTCAATGAGTTACAGCGTGTTATGGCTTCAGTGGATGCAAACTAATTAAGGGCGAATGATCTAGCAAACATTCATTTCAGTTTGGATTCCTCATTGAGGCAAGGGGGTAGCTTTGGTATCACATCTACGGGAGATCTCATTCCAAGAGCATTGAACCTTTTCCTGGTTGGGAAATGTCACGAACAGCACCTGTGCACTGCATGTCCCTCCTCTCTCATGAACCTGGAGAGTGGTTATGCCTCTGTTCTCTGTTCAAAGGGGCAACACATCCATAACCACCAGCGCGGCAGGGATGCCTCCAAGATGTTCCTCCTGGGGAACTGGAGCAAGTGCACCAGCGCTTTCATCTGTGACTCAAACTGTAGGTGATCGAGTCACATGTTATGTTTAATAATGTAATTCCAACCTTACATATGTGATATGAACCAAAGCAGATTGAATATACCTGGTGCATCCCTCTGGCCACTAGGGCCCAGCCATGTTCTGTTAGGAACACGTGTGACCCTGTGCTAAGTGTTTGTGTATCCTACTAAATTTTTCCCCCCAACAAGTTTGCTTAAAGCTCTCAGATGAGAAGCTTATTATATAATAGTGAGGGGATAAAGAAAAAATGGGGCTGCTACTCTGGTTATTGCATGAAATACAGTAGGCCTACCCCTGAGATAAAGTCCTAATATGCCAAAGGGTAAATACCAAAGTGAGCTCTTCAGCTCTGGGATTAGAAGCCACTATTTTAAAATAATTTGTATTTTTTTCTTGCTTAGGGCATTCCAAAGCAATTATCCCAAAGTCAACGTACTGTGTAATACTGGCAGTGATTATGAGATTCTGGAAGGCTATAGAATTATGGCTTATTTCTATTTCCTAGTTCTGATATTATAGCTTATTTCTGTCAAGAACCCAGTCATAGCAACACAAAATGAGAAGGCAGTTGTTTAACTTATCCTTGCTTTTTGCTATGTGAAAAGTGAAAAGTCATTTTCGAATTGCCTGTCACATACGCAGATGTTGTTGCTTTCAACACTGTCTTTGTTACTGGAGCACAGCAGAAGAATAATTTCAGCCCCCTGCTTTACATAGTCTGCTTCATGTGCTAGTGCTGCAGCCATCAGCCAGACAAGACATTTGACTAAGCAAACTGGCAGTTTATTTCACACATTCATGGGAGATGAATAAAATCAGATTCCAAGTTTATGCATGAGATGCCTCCAGTTTGTTCAGTTTTATGTCAGACTTACTTTCCTCATTAGTTCCTCTTTTGTTTTAATTGGGAGATTTTTGTGAAAATACCTTTTAAGCAGAATTTTCTAAAATCTTGCTTCACAAAGAATGTTTCATGCAGATTTTATGACATCCCACAGATTTTTTTTTCTGATTTGTTCTCTTGAAATGCCAGAATTCAATGTTCCTAAGCTACTTTCCTGGAACAATAATATATTGCATATAATACGCATGGGCGCACATACATTTTATATATTCGGCCTGTCTGTATACATATAGACACATAAAAGTCTTGGGCACTGTGTAAAAATACAAGCTAAGTAAGTTACTGTTACCTTCTGATCTGGCATTTGATGTGGTGCTGGGTTTCCTTGAGACCTACTGCTTACGGAGAAAAGACTTTTCTGCTCAAGAGAAATATGAAGAAACGCACTTACAGTGTAAACTCCACCAGCTACTGAGCACTGAATCTGTCATTACGGTCGTGCAGTTGGCCACCATGGCACTGTGGTATCCCAACGGAAAAGACTTCCTCTACACCATGACCAAGAACAGTTATGCTAAAAGGAGAAATCTTCAAACATCAAAGACTTTCTCCTTGGATGAAAATCAACCCTGAACTGGAATCTCTCAAAGTTTCCTAACTGAACTGTAATTTCTATGAGAAACCGTCTTTTCAAGGGATTTCCTGTATTTCGTTTCCAAGCGGATAATGCCACTTACGCTATTTCAGCACTTTTCTTCTGCTTGAAGTCAGTATGTATGGGAAAAAGAAAGTGGAAACTAATTTTCAGAAACATTAGCTGAATATTTCTGAAGCTTCAGAGCTATGTCTCTTTATAAATTTTGGGAGATGAGCAGGAAATCTCTCTCTGGTTTAGCTCTTGAGTGCCAAAACTATCTAAAAATGAAAATGAAGAAGGATGTAAAAAGCAAGGGCTTTCCTCCTATTCCACAAGGCTGAAAGAATCAAAATATGGCAGTTCACAGCTTATTGTTTCCTGGCACCAAAACTCACAAATGTGACAATAATGCTGTAAGGTTAATGAGTCCAGTTTATGCTCCAAGTGTAAAATGCCCAAATCTAGCACAACAGGGAGCCTTTCACCATTTCATCCACATGGAATAAATGCAGAGAATAATTAGCAAAATAAATGAAAAGGCTTTGGCTACCTCTACCCAATGGTAATAACACCTCAATTCATTAAAACATCAGATGCACATTAGTGAAACACAGTGTCAGTTTAATTCAGCTGGGAAGGGTGTACCCCTGGGGAGAACTGAAACATGCAAGCCCATCATTTCTCCATAGGTGGTTAACTTTAATTAAACTTCTCAAAACACAAATTTGTACTCATCTTGAAAGAAACATGAAAGAATGACTTAAAGCACTTCCCAGTTTAAAGCAGTTTCCAAGCTGGTTTCCTTGTTCTGAGCAAGTTGGGACAGAAGGAGCTATGGAAATTTTGATGGAAAGCGGTTCAAGCTCTGAAACAATACATTTAGAGAACTTGTGCAATAGTGAGAAAATAATTTATAAAATCCTTAGAGAATATTATTAAATATCACAAATTTATTCCTCTGGACTGGTCTAATCTTGCCTTTCGCACTTCTGATCCAGTGCTCCCTTGTGTGTTTGTTTTTTCATTTATTAAAGGCCAAGCATAATTCTGTTTACTCAGTCTATGGGAAAACATAGGAATGACAGCTTGCTGTGGGCCTTGGGATTAAAAGCTGCATCCTGAAGTTTCATTTCCTTGCAAACCATTCTATTAAAGTAATAAGGGAAAAAGATGAGCCAATCTTCCCTTTCTCTTAATTTTCCCTAAAGGTTTGTTAAGTGTCTTTAGTTCAGACTAAATCTAGATGGAAAACACTTGTGTGTTCTGGTTCTTGTTTTCTTGGTAAAATATCTCAAAACTTGGCAAATGCATGGACTAGGGGAGAAGTTAATTTAACTTATATCCTGCTCAGCTGGAATCCTCTTGCTTTCTGAGGTCTCAGTTTGCAATTCTAGGACAGTAAAAATTGGCCATTATAGAAACTGTGTATTAATTTTCCCAGGGTTTCATGTTGCATCCCTGCCACACATATTCAGAATTCTCTAGCATATTATGTAAGGATGAATGAAGGCAACTAGGATCCAATGTTCTTAGGATCTGTCCTTGACTCCAGCACTGACTCACTCCTCAGTTCTCGGGACACAAACCTCCTTCTCTGCCTTGGCCATAGCGTGCAAGACTGAACACAGAGGCAGACTGTTGTGCCCAGAATAGTACCAGCATCCTATGGTCATTCCAAGCAAAAAGAGACCTTCTCGGGGTCAAAAAACAGTGCTTGAATGCTACCCCCTCTTCCCACTTGTTTTTGCACAAAAGATATTTGTGAGTCAACAATAGACACAGAAGCAAGTCCCTGCTGGGTTAGTTTTGGGGAAAGCCACTGCTCTCTTCTGTATCAGCAGCAGAGGGAGAAAGTTGAGCAGACCCTGCTCTTGCTTCACAAAAAGCTGGAAGAACTGGACAGGTGGAATGTCACAGCACAAGGATGCTGTATACATATAAAAAAAACTCTTAAGATAGACCTAAGGTTGGGAGTTGAACTGTCAGCCCAGCTATGTTCCATAACCTCTGACCTAAAAAAATCCCTCGTGGTCTTCTTCTACCAATGCCTTCCAACGCTGGGAAAGTACCCTGGCCCTGCTCTGAGTGAGCAACACGTGGTTTTAGCCCAAAGAGGAACTCATGTATGGCCTGTTTTGCCTCTGAAGCTAACAATTCTTGCATAAATGGGAATGTAAGAATATATTTTCAGGGAAAATCTTAGAGAGAAAAACTGGACATGCTCAGGAGAACCCACAGTACCCAAACTCTGATTGACAACTCCAAACGCAAAAGGCCTGTTTCCAGAAGATCTATTAATTTAAGAACTAGCTATTATTATAGCTATAGAATTTTAAAAAATGATAAAATGTATTGTGTCACTTACCCAAAATGCCTACTTTGGATTCCATTTCCAGACTTGTATTTCTCATGTGGTATTGATGTGCCCGTAAGTAACATGAAGGAAGATTTAGAAGCAGAGTCTAGGATGGATCAGGTAGGGTAGAGATGTCTTCCCCTCATTACACTCCCTGAACATCTCTGTGTCATCGAAGAGCCTCTTCCACCACTCCTCCTCTGGTAGAGAGGGCATATCAGGCACACTTGGCATACTTGAGCTACCTTGTCCAAAGAAACTGGCCAGGTTTGGTGGTTATTGTGAAAAGCTAAATCACTTCCTTACTCTTCCCACTGCTCCACAAATCAACCCAGAAGGGCTCCCAGTAGGAGCTCTTCATGGCAAACAAGTGGCTAGGTATAAATCTCAGGACATGGAAGTTCTGCTTCAGAGCTGTGCCCAGATATGGCTTCATCTCTCAGCTGGTGTTGGGGCGACAGGGATAAAACTTGCTCTTTTTTTGATTCCCTGCCATTTAGGGCTCTCTGATCTGTCAGGCAATCCATAAACATGGCAAGAGGAGCAAACTCCAGGTACTGCAGCAGACACGGCTTTAAATAGTTTTAAATACAGCCCGTTTGTGTCTCTGTAGTGTCTTGACTGAGGTTTTACAAAGGATTGAATGCTTTGAATGTGAGGGGGATGAACCACCACTCAGTATGGAGAAAAAAAAAAAAAAAACTCAGGTAACAGCAGGGGTCTTTCCCCTTTCTAGCACTTACACACAAAGGAAAACCTTGAATTCACTGTACTAGTGGTGTCAACCATAGCATTGACTGTTTGCAAATATATGACAAGGAAAGACAGTTTAGGGGATAATAAGTCTGGCAAAAAGTCTGCCAGTATCAGAATTTCTCTATTCTAAGTGTTGTTCTGCCTAAGCTTCCACAGGCAGATAACAGGTAAAATAAATTAAAAACAGGAGCTGTCCTTGTCCTTGGAATGCAGGCAGAGGACTGACATCCCTCTTTCTCTTTTATAGAAGCCACTGCAAGGGGAAAAACTTAACCTATTCCTTTTGCTCCTACTGGTTGAGGCATTTTATTTTATTTTATTTTATTTTATTTTATTTTATTTTATTTTATTTTATTTTATTTTATTTTATTTTATTTTATTTTATTTTATTTTATTTTTTACCCCTGACATCCCCCCTTTTCCCCTAGTCCTGCCTGCAGATCCTGGGGCAAAGACTGGAAATGACAAAAGGACAAAGACGGCCTGCCTTCCTTCTGTGAATAGGAAAAGGCTTCTCCAGATGAGGACAACAAAAAAAAAATGGGCAGGCAAATTGATTAATTGGGGGCCGGCAGGATTTCCAGGCACCAGCCCTGCAAGGAGCACCAGGAGGAATGTGAGCCGTCGGCGGCTCAACAACAGCTTCTCAGTGCCCTTGTGCAGCACAGGGCTGAAGAGAAAAAGGGCCCTTTTTTACACAGGGACCTATGCAGCATCTTTAAGGTCCTATTATTAGTAAGCCCTGTTTAGCTTTCTGAAGCATCCTTCATCCTGGAGCATCGCAAAAGCACTCCCCCAGCTGTTAGATTACATAGATAATTATAGGCTGCAGATGCTAATGTAAGAAACGGATGTCACTTGCGATACATCACGCTAAGGGATGAAAGGGTTTCTTAAGCTTCAAAGCTGCAAATTTATTTCTTTATTTCTCTTCGGTCTTTATTTCTCCATTGGTTTGCATGCTGCAGAGGGAGTGAGCTAGCCCCATTCAGCACTTTGGACTAAATTAAATATTAAAAAGCATAGTGTTTTGAGACTATTTGAGAACAAATAAACATTTTGCATGCAGCCAGTGCATGAGTGGGCAGTAGAAATAGAAATCACCTGAGTCAACCATAACGTGAGCTCTCGGGAGGGCTCTTCATCTTCGCTACTATATGGTGAGGAGACAGGAGACTGAGCAAGCTCAGGCAAGGAAGGCTCAGGGTTGCACTAGCTCAGAAATTCCCTTGGGAATACTGTGCTTCATCCTCAGCTACCTCTCTCAGTGCCTTAATTTATCTCTTGGTCCACCTCGTTGCTTGACTGTGTTTTAGGAAAGCTTAGAAGAGCTGAAAATGTCATCTACCGGTGGGGTTTTAAGGGCACATTTCTGAACACCATCCTACGGGCGTGCGAAATCTTTTTGCATTTGTTTTACAGTGACAAACAGTTGGTACCCCATGATTACAGGCTTGAACACAGCCTGGCCTAAAATAATGTGGAGATCAGGGATGGCTAACGGTCCTGCAGAATTTTAAACAGCTCAAAGTATTTACAAATGTGTCCCCAAATCTGAGAGCATTGAACTAGTTTTATTGTATGAGACAAAAACCATGGCACATTCCTTTAAAAAAGAGCCTCCCCAGCAATAAAGAAATGGGAAACAGGCAAACATGTTTTAAAGATATGCTCCTTTATGTCATTTTCAAAATGAAAACTATTAATTTTACATTCATGTATTAGTGTTTTTTTTTTTTTTAACAAAGTCTGTATTTGAAACATTGGCTGTAATTTTAGCTCAGGTTTCTGATGACTTGTACTTCATTTTGTTTGCTTATTACATTGCCAAAAACCTTGATGGAACTATCCCTTTGTAATTCTCATCAGCTTCCTACTTATTCTCCCTCCTCTGTATACAGGAAGCTTCTCAAAAACACATGGAAATAGCTGGATTTGTATTGTGTGATTAAATAGGACTGTATATGAAATTTATCAGGAAAAAACAATAATATTACATTTTGAAAAAAGGTCTTACATACATAAAGCAAGCAGAAAGCATCTCCTGATGCTGACATTTCAAATAATCATAGTTCAATGCTGAACAAAAGCAGTGGTACTGTTTATTAAAGCATTCACCTTTTTTTCTTGACTCTCTTTTAGCTTGCCCAGTGACTACTTAATAATAGGTATTGGAGAGAGATATTGGCAGTGTATAGACCATGTGCCATACAAGAAAGCTTAGGGTAGGAGACAATAACATTAATTATAAACTAGTTGAGAGAAAAGCAGACAAGATTTCCTGCTTTGTTTTAAAATTCTCCTCTCATCTGAAAGCAAATATTTCAAATTGCCTATAATTCTCTGCACATAGCATATTATGCATTATTTAAATTAAATAATTACTTTTTTTGGTACTGTGAACTTTACCAATCACAGAGAGTGTTAAAAACATTTCATGCAGCACATTTCTTGTTTTATCCCTCACTTTAACCACTGGGACATCAAAGACAATTTTTATAATAGCTTTAATAACTTAATCCTAACCTCTGCCTCTACATCTTGCTTCTGCCTAATACACATTCAGGTTTGATGACTGAGGCTTTAATAGTACCGCATCTCTGATCTCCAACTGCCTATGGCTCTCTGAGCTTGTTTTATCCTTAATGATAAATAAGGAAGCAGGACACAAACAAGAAAGTCACATAGACTGTGGGCCTATTACGAAAAGAGGAGAATATGTAACAGGCAAGGTTGTGCTTAGAAAACAGCTAATATAGCAGCTGATGCTTCTCACCAGTATTTTCCGTATAAAAGTAGGGACTAACTTCATGTCCTTGAAGAAACATTCTGTGTATTTGCTATCTCTTGTAAGAATGATTCTTGTTGAGACCCAAACTGAGGTTGTGCTCAAGTAGGATTAGGTACTGGCGTGTGTACTTCAAAAAACTGAGGCTTTCCATGCACACATGAAAAGAAAACAGCGTAGGACTCCACAGATACAGTTTAGAGGGATATTAAATCTATATGTACTGAAAAAACCCACAAGCACTATTTCTCTCAGGAATATTCTCCCTCACATAAGTATTCCTTTGGAATGTTTCATGCAAGAAGCTGGAGCTTCTCTCAGCTATAAACAGCTCCCTTGCCATTCTCTTACATTCTATCTTTAGTTACCCAACATTTTTAAAACAGCTTTAATGATATTCTACTTTTTTTTTTTCCTGGCCATATGGAAAAAGAATTAATTGTTGTCCAAGTTAAACCATCATGAGAAATAAATGTGGAAATTTTTAGGCTTAGAGTATATAGTCTTCATAAATGTTTTATCTTTTATTATTTTGTCAGGAGGCAAGTGAGAGACAGAAAAAATGAAAGGAAAATGCATAGGGAAGAATACAGTACTCCTACTGCCTTCAGTTTGAAAATAAATTAAATAAAATACAGCCTCCATCTTTGTTTTCATGTTTTTATTTTTTTTCTCCTTCCAAATAATAGAAATACTAAATGTTTTAGGAAAAAATATACATGGACCTTCACCCTTTAGATAAATTTACTATACTCATTAACAGCTTCATTAACATTCATTAATAACTTCAACAGTATTAAAATCTTCATCTTTTTGCACCAAGATGTTTATGATGTTAAAATCTATACTAGAGATAAAGCTGTCTCTAACCTAATGCCAGTCAACTGGCAGAATGTGCAACACAGTTTTACTGAACTCTAAATTAATTTATAAACAGTTCCTGTCTCTAAACGTCTTTTAGAATGTAAAGAAATACACAAGACAATGTTTTGCATTTTTTCATCACAACATTGTTGCGACTATCTCAGATGTATTTACGAGGAAAATTTATTTTTCTAAGAAGTTCACTTTCAAAAGAAATCTTTGCCTTATGTGTGACACCAAAGAACTTTTATTATATGATAAATACTAAGAATAAAATACATATCATGACTAACCCTCAGATTCTTCTACCTTAGCAGAAAGTGATGAAGCAGAGCCATTGATACTCTTAAGCTATGACCTTAGGTACAAGGGCAGGCAGGAAGATGGCTCCTATCTCCGTGAGGGGTCACACAATATTCTGGCATGGGAGCATGCTAATGATTTTCAGGGGTCTGAGATCAAAAGAAATAGTCTCACATTTTCCAGTCTGGGGTACAAGTCTAATCCAAATCCAGTTCTGAGGATCCTTTGCATGCTCTCAAAGGCGTAGTATTGCTTAAGACAAACTGCATGCACTCTTACCTAAATGTACTCAAATGGTTTCCCATCATCTACTCTATTTTCAAAGATATTTCTTCTGATGCAGGTGCTACACATGTAGCAGGCTGACTTCATTTGCAGCTAAGAGCTTTTGTTCTGTTTTTTCAAAGGTCATGGCAACTCACAAGCGTATCATTGGTTCCTGAAAATGTTGTTTCCCTGTTAAACAACCTCCTTCCTCTCTCATTCTTGGCTGAAATGTCCTGACTAAAAAGACATGTCAATGATCTAAAGTACACAACAAATCACACAGCAGGAAAGACACATCATTATTTGTCACTATGGATCTCTACCAATCCTTTCAATCAACGGTTGCAGAGCAAGTACTCCCTCTGACATTCCAAGCAGGCATTTCCCAAAGCCGCATAGTAGGATGCACAGTAACAAATTCTGGCTACGCAGTGCAGGCCTTCTTTGAAAATGTGATCTCCGGGAGGGTTCTGTTGTTATCTAAAACTCCCAGGCAGGAAAGGCAGGCAATGTTAGGGAAGCACTGTGATAAATTTAGCAAATGATAATGTAAACAGCATGGAAAAAATGTGTTCTGTACAGGAGGGCACAGATGCATTTAATAGCTGGGACACACAGCAGAATGCTTGGGAACAGCATTGCCATACTTTGAAATTTGGTCCAAAGATGTGTGTGCACTCTTAGTTTTATGCTCTTCAAGTAGCCCCAGTGCAGTCAGCGAGACTGCTTACACAGCATACAATTAAATGCTGTAGAATTATTTATTTTTCTAAGGATCAGGGACTTGTGGAGTAAAATGTCTTTGGCTTCACCTCTCAAATATATCAGTAATGTAAACAAGCTTTTACTCTTATTATTATCAGTGATTAATCTGCCTAAAGAGAGAACTCTTACTTTCTCTAGTTTATTTTAGTGTTTCTTTTTTGGTATTTGAGTGACACATCATTTTGCCTGAGATAGTAAAAACATCATTTTGCTAGAAGTCAGTGAGCAATCTTGCTCCTTTTAATTTGCTTGTTTGTTTTCAGTGTCAACTCACCTAGATGTCTAGAGTCAGCCTTACACCATTACGCCATATATTACTGCAGCTGTGTGCATATCCCTATCCATGAACTTGATGCAAGCAAATTTCTCAGGAGGAGGACATCTGAAATGTCACTGAGGGTTAGTCAAATTGCTAAACTGCAAGCATTAACAGGAAACAATTACACAGACTCTCAAGCTGTAGCCAACCCTGCCAGCAGCAATTTACTTGAATTCCTTTCTTTCCACGTCTGCTGCTCTCCTAATTGTCCTTAACTGGTAGCTGTATAAAGAAAAACAAACAATCATGTCTTCATTACATCCTTATATTATACAGTAAACACAAACGAGACTGTTACTTCACAGTTCTAGGTTTCCTTCCCAAGTTATAAGCATGTCTTGTCTTTGTTTTTCACAGGCGCCCTTCAGTGCCCTTTGATTTGTGTTGATAAGCAGTGCTACCTTTTCCTCTTTCACCAGCCATTGTTCAGATTTGGGCAGGAAAATACCCGTGTTGGAAAATCCAGTGAGCAGAGTGGGTTGTGAGTGTATTAACAAAAATAATGCCTGCAGAGTGCCAGGCTCTTTAAAGAAAGGTGGTCACTCTGCACGTATATATGCATGAAAATACCTCTATGACATGCGGGTTTGCACACTACACATGCAAAACCATGTGATTCATATGTACAGTACTCCTAGTTCCTTTTTAGAGATTTGGGTTCTCTGTGACATTTATAAGATAAAATCCCCCTGTTAGGAGCCTAATGGCTGCGCTAATGTTTTGTTTTCAATGAGATGAAAAAGCTTTTTTGTAAGATCAAATGGATTTTCAGACCGCAGAGCTGCTTAGAGCAGCATGGCTCAATAATCTGTAATTGAAAAATATATTCTTAGTTTAAATCCTTTAAATCTGAAGGAGTTGAATCTGAAGATTATCAAAAGGGTAGTGGAATATTTTGGCAGAATGTGGGCAAAGGAATGAAGTAAAGAGGAAGGTTGAGACAGGGAAGCAAAAGAACACAATAATCAAAGTCAGAATAGACTATCATTCATAAACCTTAAAAATGCCAGGCTTTTATTTACTTTAAGATCTGGACTTGCACAAAGAACCAGATGCAGAAAAAATTCTGAGGTAGCTACATCCTTTCTTGCCTCAGTCCGAAGATAAGCGTATTTCTCAATGCCTAGACAAAAGTAAAACTGGAATGTGATCCAGCTGGAACTGATGGGATTCTTTCCAAAGATTTTAGTGGCTCAAGCTACACATGTATAAACATCTAAAACATGTAATTTTGTAAATTGTCCCTGCTTTAAAGTCACAGGAGCATGCTTCAACTTCGTAACTCTTTTTCTACAAATGCAGTGACTACAAGACATTCTTTCATTATTATCAAAAAGTTGTCTTATTTTCATTTTCTTACTTCATTCATCTACTCTGACCAGTGAAAGAAAGTCAGCAAAATTTATTCTCTTTCTTCTGTACAATAAAAATCAAATTTCTCATGAGATCACTGAACTCCGGTTTAGTTATTTGTGTCAGTCAGTGTCATCATTAAGTGTATTAATTATCGCAAACGTGTCCTGCATTTTTTTGATATGACAAAATGTAATGTAAAATGGTCCTGTGAAATAGAACAAACCATGATCCTGAACAGTTAATTCAGCACCGTGCATTAGCACCAGAAAGAAACTCCGGAAGAGGTAGTTTAAATAACCACCCTGGTGAAAGATGGCATAGGAAAAGGAGAGGCTAGATTGTGGAAAGGGCAAAGGAAGGGATAGTATATTTTATGTCAAGTTTGTTGTAAAGAAAAGAAAATGCCAGTGAGATTGATAGCAGAAAGACAAGAAATGGGAAAAAAAATCTTGTTTAGTTACGTGCTGAGCAGTGAATTGTACACCAAATTTTAGAGATACAGCAGAGGGACCCTAATGGGCATGGTAGGCCGGGCTGTTTGTTTGGGTGAGAAGATGACAAATCACTAATGACATGAGACTTCTGTTGTGCAACTGCATTTTAATAATACAAAAGGGCTCGATGCAACTGGCAAAAAGCACAGAACAGAAATTACCTTATCAAAAAAAAATCCTAGTGTTTGGATGCATACACTGCTGAAACAGAGAGAGAAAAGACCAGGAGAAGATCTGCACCAGCCCTGCTTTCTTTCTGTGAGGTGGCACAGCATTCTCACTTTTTCCACGTATGCCAAAAAACAGATAACAGGGATTGCGTCAACTGAAACACTGTTCTCCTGTAAAACACTGTTCTCCTGTAAAACACTTCCTCTGGTGCAGCAGCCCGCACAATTCAGAATTTCACCCCATTGCAAACACAACCAGAGGGGACTTCATGGAGTAAGGAAGCTGCAGGCCTAGCAGGAAGGACTGGAGCTGTTACAAACCAGGCTTGCTCCCTTTGCCCCATATCAGCCCTGAATGAACGTTATTGAGGTAGCACTGCTTTGGTAGACCATCTGTATTTAAGCTAAAGATTCAGCACATGGCTTACAATATTCCCATGCAAGTCTGCCAGAATTTCTTCAGCCGCGTATAACAATAAAAATGCAATATCCAACTCCTCATTTAGAAAATATTCTGCTGTCATCTGTGAGAAAAATCTTTCAGATCATACCATATTTATATTCACATACTGAAGGCTTCCCAAAATCTGAATGACTACATAGAGAATAATAGAATAAATGTTATCTAGTGTCATTTCTCAGCTCATAAAATAGCCACATTCTCCCTTCAGCTTTGCACTGAGTTTTGCAAACCAGACAGAAAGCACCCTGGCTGAGATGACAACCACAGTGTTTAATTAAGCTTTTGCCAATTCTTCTCTTCTTTGTGGGGTTCAGATTCCAGAAATGGCTTGTGTTTGATGGACCAACATATTCCCTGGCAATAAACATGCTTTCATCAAAACGGCTGGGAGAACAACAAAAGAGCCAAACCATGTCACGATGTATACCTCAAATGCTTCTACTGAAGTTGATGAGATCACACAATATCTAAATCAGGGTCGAGTACACTTTAATCTTGAATAATCAAAAACTGGAAGATCTAAGGTTTTAAGGCATATTTTACACCACCATATCCATGAGGAATGTATGAGTGAAAGCAGTATTCATTCAGTCAGTCTATGCTCAAGACCGAATCCTAAAATATATGGGAACAGGAGAGTTGTTTAGTCACAGATGACTACCTACTTCAGCAAAGCACACTAGTCAAACATAAAACCTTAGTACTTCAAGCGACACATGATTAGTGTCATTCCCGTGGTAAACTGGAATCCAGCTAATTAATGGGAATGACATTTAAGTGTAACGATTCCAGTTTTGTGGGATTTTTTCTCTGATGTTCTTTCATGCTTTTTTTTAATGCTACATAATTCACTTTGAAGTAGCTGTTCCATTGCTGCGCTCATATTGAGAGAGGTTTTTTTGAGCTTTCCCTCAGTATAGCAGAATAACTTGGTACTAATGGGATTACTCACAGGGCAAAGTTAAGCAGTTACATAAATCTCTGCAAGAGCGGAGTGTTAATTACCAGCTTGCATACCAGAACCCAAATAATGAAACAAAATAGCATACACATTTCCCCAAACTTTTCCATATTCCTCTTGTCCAGAGCATTGGTGATATAGGAAGGGTTCTGTGGGAGCTCGAGCTCCGTTCTCTGCTCCTGTTGTGTATACTCAAGGGATTTTTTTTTTTTTTTTTTTTACCACATGCACAGCACCCAGCACTATCAAATATGTAGATTTCAGAGCTAGGCACTATAAGCTTAGAAGATAGTTTCCTCTGAATAAAAATTTGTCACTGAAAAATATTAAAGGCATTTGTAATGTTGCCTGTCAACAATCTTAATTCAAATTAACATTTTGAGGTGAAACAAAACATAATAGTAATTACTGTTAAAAAAAACTTAAGAGGTTGTTTCAGTTTGAAAGTGGAAAAATGTCGAGTTTCCTTTTCAGGTTTCCTTCCTCTACACTCGCTGCGCTCTCCGCCTTCCTTCTTTAACGAGGCAAAGGGAAGGAAGTGTGCAGGAACACATTTTTCATCTTCTTTTCCTGTTCTTTTCCTCTGACATGAATGAACGTTACTGCACTAAAATTCTTTTTCAATAGATTTCTTTTAAAAACATGCTTTTGAACATTTCTCTTGTATTATATTCTCTTTAATTTTGTTCGGTCTTATCGTTTTAAAGCAAATGGTTCTGTCTCTGCCTTAATGTTATCTTCTATGTTATTTCTGAAGAAAGTAACTAAAGAGAACTTCGCATTGTGCAGATAAGAGAAGCAAGCTATGGCACTGGTAAGGCTTTAACAATAATGAATAGTTACATTCTATGATTAGTCTATTACTCCCACATCCTCCCTCCTTTCAGGACTGGACCAAGAGATGCCTTTGAAAATTGGTGGAGATTTATGCTTCCACTTAGAAATAGCCACATTTGTAATTTGCACATCAGCATTAGACAAAACCAAGAAAACATTCTCATCGCCTAATGCAACTTGGAAATCAAGTAATTAGAACCAGACACAACACACAGCAGCAACTGCAAAATATGGCATGGGAGAAAATAAAAACTTTAAGGACAAATTATGTAAATAGTTCATACAGGAACTATGTAAATGGCTAAAAGAGGTTTATCATAGACTCCCAACAATTCCAAAGGGAATACCTAATGCCTATTAAAATAGAATTACTTTCAATCTTTTTTTATTTTGTACTACTTTTCCTGTTGTCTCATCAATTAACATGCTTCTCTCACTTGCTTCGTTGTTTCCCTCAAATTGTTTCCAGCTAAGAATAAATAAAAACTACCTTTATAAAAGAAACAGTTTATATCAGTTTCAACATTAAGAAGTGAAAGAGTTGGTGGAGCACTTTTACATACCTTAAGAATAGATTATAAAAGTCCTAGGACCTTAAGAGATCATTATCATCACTGCATGCGAGGTGCCTCTCGTTCTGCAAAGAGGCCAGGGGAACTGAGGAGGTCTAGTGGGATTATGCTGGGGTTGTGCAAAACCTCAGGAGAGGGAAACGCTTTTGATGTTTCCCCAGGGTGAAGAAAGAAGGTCTTTCCTGGACTTGGAAAGATCCAGGTGCATGGAAAAAGCACCTGAGGAACGAATTCCCCCACCCAACCCCAGCAGTGAAGAAAAACAAACAAACAAATAAAAAAGGCAAGCAAACTCACAGGGTAAATTTTAAAAGCTGACATGCAAATGTCAACAGAATGACATTTTGGAGCTGTGACGTGCCATGTATTTCATTCAGCAGTGCTTATTGACCAGCCATACATTGCCAGGCAGCTAATTGTCTGCCCGCTGCTGATCAGTGAGGTCTGAAGCACCATGTGTGCACAACTGCTAATCCCAAGGCCAAAAATAAAAAAAGCAGTGGGGGAAGGCAGAGAAAAAGGGTAGAGGAAAAAAGAAAAAAAAGAGAGAGAGAGAGAGAGAAAAAAAAAAGACATCCAACAATCCTGTGGAAATCATCCTCTTAGAAGCATCCCACATAAGGTAAACATTTCTCAAATCCCATGTAAGCCTTTTTTGGAGGATGTGAAAAAAAGAGAAGTGATAGGTACACTTCCCTATTATGTCCCTAATCTTCTCCTTAAGTAATACATTGGATGCTGCTCTGACAGACACTGTGGAGGCAGAAGAAAAAGGAAGCTGAATCTATCAGTAATGGCAGCTCTCCTAGAACTTTAGAAGCACTGCAGTTTTGGAGGGTCTTCTTTTTTTAATTTTTACAGAAGACCATCCAAGTGACTGCTGCCCTACAGCTTAATGGATCTGTCTGACAGTGGCACTGATTTATTCCTACTGTTTTCTGATGATCTGGAGTATCTGGCCATGGACCGATATCTCGCCAACTCAGCTGCAAATGGCGCTCAGAGCAATTCCAAGCCGAAATTATCCAGACATTTATCCAGGCATTCTCAGGACTGTGACAGCCAAATGGCTATCTCCCAGTGCAGAATTAAAAGCCTGATACTGAACAGATTGTGGTTAGGGGAGTCAAAAGGATACAGAGAGTATTTTTCTGAAAAATTGGAATTATGACTTCTGGGGCATGTTAAAAATGGATTATAGCATTTGTGGGGTTTTTTTGAAAAATATTATTTTTCATCTAATCCAATATTTCAGTAAACACAAAAGCGCAAATTCGTATTGTCATAGCACGTACAATGAACAACAAAGAATTGGTCCCTCCTCATCTGCAGCCCATTTCCACAGCGGATATGTGGAATTCCATAATGGATATCTCAGAATGGATTAGTACGTCTCCCAAATCCATAGGAAAAGTTTGATGAAATTAGTCAAATTAACATTTTTTCTCTCTCTCAAGATACTTTTTTTTTTTTTTCCTTTTGAGGCTGAGTTATGCCTAGCTTTATGTTCCATCTGCGTGTGGGATGTTTTGTTTTGTATCTGCTCGACTGTTTGGGTTTCTTACACGGGTGGGCTGAGGATGGAAGCGTTGCACAGAAGGCACCGCGGCAGTCGGCGCCAGAGACCATTTCCTTGCAGGCTAAACACACGCGTGAGCACCTGGGCAGCAGGGACCCGCTAGCAGAACGCAGCAGACAGGGCACAAAACTGCACAGCTCGAGCAGGCAGCTCCGCCTGGCTCTGCTCGCAGGCATCCCCTCTCCCCCAGCATGAACCCGCATCCGCTGCTCTTCGCTTCCCTTATGCTACAGAATAACAAGCCTCAAGGACACAGGTGTGCAGTGATATTAAAAACAGACTGCTTTTCAATATGGCCCCTGAAAGAGCCTTATCACTGCAACGAGCCTCTGCCTGTAATAGCCCATCCACTAAATAACTCTGGTTTTCAGAAATTCAACCAGGTTTTCAGAAACACAGCTGCCCCCAAGCTAGCACTGCCCCTCTTTTGAGAGGAAGGGATGCCTCCTTCTTCCTTCCTTCCCAAATTAAAAGTTCTATGGACAACTTGAAAGACACAAAAATGTAAACACAGCTTTTGATAGCATATATTAAAGAAAGCAAATACATTGAGACTAATAAAAGATAAAGAAGTTCAGCCACCTGACATAATGTTTTGATGACACTCTTTTGTGGCTTAAACAAGAGCAGGAGACTAGTATATTTTAGATTTCATAAAAAAAAACAGCAAAACAAGCTCAGAGATTTATGTTTAACCACTAAAGAATGGCATTTAAAAAGCTGCAGCCTGGAAATGAGTCTTTTACCAAATTGCACAAGGGGCTGAGTGGGAGGGTTACACAAAGAAATCAGAAAGCAGTGGTTAGAGGGGAAATGAGTAGTCTCAGATATACACGGAAGGAAATGGGGGCAGGGAGAGAAATTCAGAAAATTACTTAGAAATATTAATATCTAAGAAAAACACTAAAGGAAGACAAATAGATACAATCACATAACTAAAGTATAAGATATCAGATAGCTGCATTTGCAGCTGGTGGAGATTATATGCAACATATAACCTGTTGCCAATTCCTTTGATGAGACCAGTGCTCCCTTTAAGCTACTCTTGCAAATAAATGAGGTGGTGACCAGTTACCATTAATCTCCTGAAAATCACAGATGAAGGCCAACAGTTTTCTATCATCCTCCTTATGAGAGTACAGTTGAGGGAAGATCAAAAGCTCTGTATTTAGAGCAAGAATGCTTGATTCTGACCAAATCTAGCTGGAATGGCAGAAGAACGAAGGACGAACACAGGACTGGATTTAAACAGATATTTATGTGTGCTCAGCACAGGCAGAGTACCGAGAATTGAGCACAAATCCCCTCTCTGGCTCCTCGAAGGGTACCTATCCCCTCTCCAAAACCTCCTCCTTGCCTCTTCCCTGCCCTTCTCTTGCACAGCCTGAAGGTCCACAAGCACCACACACATCCTTGCTAATACCTCTGGGCTTGGGTAACAGCTTTGCAATAAACTCATCATGCCTACACATTAGTGATACTCCTGCTTTCCAGATTCTGCTTATGAACAATGTCCCCATGGTACTACGAGTACAGAATGCATGCACACAGAAGAAACACATTCTGTCCAACAATATCACTATTAAAAAAAAATCCATACTATTAGTATGAACATAATAGAAAACCCTCTTCTATAATACAAAGATGGTGAGAGAGGATCAAAGTGGCCAAGACAAAACTTGGAGAAGAATGGAAAGCTGAGGTGCCCATCATCACCAAACCCCTTTCCACTGACACAGAGAGAGTTTCTTTCTTTCCCTTTCCCATTTGTGCTTCCTTGCTCCTTCCAGGACTACTCATCTTCTCCAGGCCAGATTAAGTCAATTTCCAGATGAGTATTTTATTTCACAGGACTAACAACTTCTCATTCAAGATGGGAAAAAAACCCACATGATGTTGCCTGAGCTCATGCAGGTGCAGAGTCCTGCAAGAGACTCTTGAGTGCTGCTGAAAGGCATCAGGGAGAGCAAGCAGGATTTCTGCTCTTGTTTGGCTTTTGCAATCTATGGGAAACAGGATTTTGTGCATTCCTGGTAAACAAGCAAGTGAGCTGTTGTGAAGAAACACCAAACTCATCAGCCAATTTTTTTTTCTTCCCATTGGGACAGCTCACGAGACTTTGAAGTGTTGCTGGCCAATGCACATGGGTGTGCTATGACAGCTGGCAACACATTCCAGTGGGTAAGTGATGGACTGGCTCCGGAGAGAGTCAAATAAATTATGAAGTGGGTGAAATTTCAGCCTTCCAAATAACAGTCAAATGATTTCATTGGAATGGCTCTGTCTGGCAACTTATTCAAACACATACAGCTGGGCGAACACACAGACATTTCTATATGAAATAGTCCCATGCACGGGAAGAGAGGGAATTCTTATTGCATAAGCGAGCCTGAGTCAGGAGACAGCGAGAGGTTTTCAAGGGATCTTTGCCTGAAAGCCAACCAATTGCAGCTCTATGTACATTTAAATACAAGAGTCAGTGATGTGCACATTACGGATGCTGTTCAAAAATACCATCTTCAGGATTCCTCAAATGTTCTGCATGGCCTAGGGAATCTCATCTATCACCTTCATGTCCAACACACCAGCATTTCCAAAGGCTGGATTTTTCTCTTGATAGCAACAATTTACATGGATATTTTTTGCATCCACAAACACAAATGCACAATGCAGATAACAGACATGCTTGGGAGTTTTCTGGAAAGCAAAGTGAGATCAGGTACCTAACTCCTATTTGTAATCCAATGGGTTTTCATAGGAAACCCTACCAAGTCCCTTTCAAAGTCAGAAAAACCGGCATGCCTCTCTAAATGCCCAGTGTGGGACTGTCATTATGGAATTAATGATATAGAGTTAATTTCCCTAACTAGTACCTGAGAATAGCGGTAGGGAGGAGACTGACAGAGGTGGGGAGGAAAGAGAAGCTTTGGAGACAGAGGTCCTGTAGCTGCTTGCACCTCTAGCTGACTCTTTAGAGTTGCATATTCTGGACGTGTCACCAACAACTGATGAGGTGGCCTGTTCTGCTAATGTCTGTTGTTGTGCAGGACCTCATTTTTCCTCCTTCTGTGAAATGTAGTCAACATAATTTGTTTTAATCGGGGAAGATTGCAGGTGTTAGGGCTCCAGAATTAATCCATCTTTCTCAGCCTCTGGATAGGATCTCTAAAAGTATGAAGCACTATTATGAATAGGGGGTGAATTCGCTTTCGTTTCTTATCTATCCTCACTCAAATAACCAAGCAGAACTAACTTTACAAGTCCAAACGTTAAGTTAATGTGTTTTCATTGATACAGAAAACTCGTGTATGAGGCATTTGTCTCAGTTTTACATTTGGCCAGGGAAGCTGAAGACTGCAACGATCTGCATCTGAGTCAGACTTTCTCCCCATTCCCAGCTACTGTTGAAACAGCACATGTGTGTGCATGTGCATGTGTCAGTATGCATGCTTGCCTAATTCTTTCCTCTCATATAAAGCAATTACCACTTCTTGTTTTAGAGACTTGCTTTTGTAAATACTTGCTTTTGTTTGGGAATCTTATCTCCAACGCTTATCCTAAATGTCTACCGAATTATGAAATCAAACTAAGCCATAGGAGATTTTGTTATACCATTAAGCAACTCAAGGTATATATGGTCTTCAAAATCCTAGAGGAAATGTTTTGATTGCATTTAATTTTGTACCCAAAACTAGATGTAGGAGAGGCTTGCAGATAAGTAAAATATTTTTCTGAGATGTTTTTTGCATATATATGTATATACATAAATTTAAATAATTTTTTTTTTCAAAGGTCTTTTTTTTTTCCTTTGAAAATGGACAATTTTCTTTTAGGTTTAAATAAAAAGACTTTCCAAAAGGAGATTAATATTTCAAGATGACCCACAAAAAATGTTTCAGTTCAACCTACATTGATTTTTTTCCCAAGTTTTTCAGCTAAGCAATCAAAGTCAAATCTATTCTTTACTGATTCTTATTTTTTTTTTTAATACAGTCATTAAGGCTGCCAATTTCCTTTGTGATATGGTGTGTTTCTCCTCTTCTCTCTTGCTGTTCGACCTCTTGAATACCTCTCCGGCTAAGAAGCCTGGAGATCGTGAACTCTCCTGAATGCTTTGATAGCTGTCAGGAGCACTGAGAGCAGTACTTCTGTTTATTTAAATAGAACATATAATTATTATCCTTGGGATACTTGCAAGAAGAAAAAGAGGATTAGGACACAATTGGACAGCATCCCAGCTCTGCTGGAATCCTCAGTGGCTTTTTAGGGTTTAAAATTACCAAGATGTTAATATTCACTGAGAACAGTCAGTTCCGGATAAGGAGATACATCTGTACGTTGTGTTTCAAATAAGCAAATCATTAGAAATACTACAAGAGTCCGTTGCTGCGTTTTCAGACATGTGAAATAACAATGGGAGAGTCACGCTCGTTTCCCTTTCCATTCCTTCTCTTCTTTAACAGGCCTCTCAATTCAGCTCTATTCATCACTGTGCTATTTTTAACCTGCTTTCCAAAGGGAACAAGGCATAAGAGAGTGGGTTGTCTGTCTCCTATCACTCTCTCCATAATAAAGCGCCATTGGCCAGTTTTAACAAAACTTGACAGTGGGATGAAAGTCTCTAGGACATGAAGTAGCTGCTAACTGCCTGGACCCTGATGACTGATGGAAAGATCCAACGAGGGACTCGAGGCACGAGGGACTTTCTCCCTTCGCCCTACAGGCAGAGCTTGGAACCAGCCACAGCACCAACTACCATAACACCAAAGCTATTCAAGGAAACATTGAAAGGAAGGATCACAGGGAGCTTGAAGGACTAGAGCGGATTCCATGTCCTATATTCATACAATATCAGGCCTCGCATCTTTCACTGCTCCCAGGAAAAATTGCCTGGATAAAGAGCACGAGAGCTCCAGGAGATAAAGTTTAGGCTGGTTCCTCACAGAACTCTTCCTTCCATACTGGCTATTTCCTCTTGGGTTACTCCTTCTGAAGCTTCTCTTGATGATTTGTATCTATGCAAAAAAATGACTCTTCCTGCTTCATCTGCTTTCAGCTTTTCATCTTACTGCACACTACCACTTATGTTACACAGTTTGTCATTGTCATCCATATGGACTTCATTGTGTTATATAAGACACATCTGAAATCTTCAGATTTCCCCCCATTCTTCTGTCCACCACTAAATCCAAATTAAATTATTCCTTTTGTTTTAAGACACGCTGCAAGAAAGGCAGTTGTTAAAAAACAGCTTTCAAAAATGTTAGCTTAATTTTATGACAATAAATCATAAGTAGGGCCCCAAATACTACTTTTCTGCTGGTATTTAATTAGGCAGGACATAAACAACAGAGAGAAAAAAATATCAAACTTCCACAAAATATCACTTGCTATATTCACAGAGGGAACAGATCAGTCAGCTGAAAAGGTAATATCTTGACTGCCTGGGCAAACATTGAGTTGACAGGGTAACCACAGGTGATAATTCCTGATGCGAGTTAGAAGGAATCTGTCCTCTTTATTGGATCATGTAGAAAATTAAATATTTAATCGTTTTCAGGCAGCCAAGAATGCAATCTGCTACCAGACCCCTGTTTTGTTCTTCTGAGCTGGTGCCAGGTCTCTCTCAGGAGTTCAGGATAACAAGGAAGCGTAGTGCAAGTGAAGCTAATATTCAGTGAATATTAATTATCACCTGCCAGGGAGCACTGCACGCTCAGGGGTCGACAGACTTCTGCATAAAGTAGTTACTGTCGGAAAGACTTAAATATTTCTGTAGTGATTTGCCTCTTGTTTCTCTTTTAGAACATTTTGTTGCTCGATAGCCTTGCTTTTTTCCATATATGATGTCCGCACTTTAAATATTATAAAGCTGTATAAGGCATCTGTTTTGGCCAAAGTGGACAGTCCTGTGAGCCTAAAACTATATTTAAGCATCTAAAATAAGTTGACAGAATTGCTGAGTGACTGCAGTTTTCATTAACGAACAACTGACGTTTGCTTATTTAAAAGTGAAGCCTAGACTTGGCATACTAGAGGAAAAGCTTAGCTATTCAGTTCATTTCTCAGTGAAGTTTATACTTTCAACAAAATAAGGAGCCTACAGAACACTGTGGAGTGAAAGATGTGGAGTGAAGATGCATAATGACTCAGAATTTGTTGTTCTTATGACAGAATATTTTGAGACATCGTAACGTAGTATCTTCAAGGACTCAGACTGTAAGCCAGGTTCAGTGACCCCTTTGTAAAAGATATGGCTGTAATTTTCCAGAATATTTATCTTTTGAGCTGTAAAGGTCTGTGCTTGATCTCATGGAGTTACATTCTTAGAAACAAAAGCAGAATAGTTTCAGCTGTTTGAAATAACTTTAAAATATTTTTTTTAAAAAAACATACATATTTATATTCATTTTGACAAAGCCAAGAGAAAGAAAATGATTTAAGCTTGAAAACTGCCTCTGATAAGCTAGCATTTAGAACTAGTGCATTTTGGGGATTTGAAATAAAACAAAGATATGCCACATGAAACACATATTTGTGCATTCACAAGAGATGCAACTTTACAACGTACACACAAATGTACGGGTAACAACAACATGAATGGTATGCAATAAATAGACTATTTAGAAATGAAAGACAGCATCTTAACTTTGTGAGTTTTGTTTCATACCCTTAGTCTTGGAACAAGCCGAACTAGTGAGGCAGCAGAGGAAATAAAGCTATGAAGCCAGTGAAATGGGCAGTAGATGGAAAGGTTAGTGAACACAGAGTGATGGGTGTCAGGTGAGACTTTCCAGCAAATCTAGGCAGGGGAGCGATTTTAAACAGAGGTGAAAAAGGCAGGCAATGAATCCTTGTGATTAGAGAACCAAACAGGAATATTTAGCAGTTATCTGTGTTAAGGGGCATAAAGTATGATCAGAAAGGAGACGGTGGAAATTTTGGACTGATTTTCTCAGGCTTGATTTCATATTCCCTTTTGAGCTGAGTGAAGAGATGCCACTCGTTTTAGCTATTGAGCTAAAATTAGAGATATACTGCACGTAACTTCACTACCACACCCCAGCCACCCATTAGCTATCACATTGTGCAGTTTATGTCATCTGTTCTATGTATTTCATATCATTTAGCAAAGGCATACTAGTTAGCAGAAGCGCAGGAGGTTTGGGAGGTAGGGGTGGAGTGGGAAAGAGAATGAAAAAAAAGGAAACAAGCTCCAAGAGTAAGGATAGCACATTTAAAGAAACACCCTTAAAAAGAGAGATATTTTAATATACTGGAAAGTAGTGATTGCTCTTAAAAGTCTTTTTTCTATACCTAGAATTTACACTGGGAAATAAATAATTAAATTAACAGTTTTCTTTGAATATGTTTTTGTAAAGTCTGCAGTCAGTCTTGCACTTGTGCTCATTGAAAGAGTACAGATGTGAAGAACTTGTGGTCTTTAATTGCCTGCAGTTTTGCCAGGAAATTTCTGTAAAATATTTGTAGAGTCACTTTACCACTTTTTTTTTTTACCCCCTCTCCAGACTTAATAAATCTATGCTAATAGAGTTTTGTGCATCATTCACTTAATGAAAAGATGGAGAGGATATGTCTACATTCAGGTCAACAAAACTAATAAAACGATTCCTTCTTTCCCCATGCAGCATAACTGGAATTATGAAACCCTCTGCTGCAAGACGCTATAGAGGTCGGCCAAAGTGGTCTCACAGAATTGAGGCAAGTTCCTGCTTTTCTAGTGTTTCTTACACGAGGCAGCTCAGCAAGGCTCCGCGCAGCTGCTTGCAGGAGCCAGGCAGGATCGCCCTGCACGGCTGCCTCGCTTGCACATGAGCAGCTGCTCCTCGCCGCTCTCAGAGGCAGGTTTCAGGGCTAACCCTGCTCAGATCTGATGCAGTGTGACAGCCCCACGTCGTGTCGCTCTGCCAGGCTCCCTGCCTCAGCCTTGGCGGCTGTGCCCGCGTGGCTCCAGGCCAGGTCCGAGCCAAATCGCTTCTGACGACAAGAGCACTGAGTAGGTATCCAGAATTACCAGCCTGATGAAGCAAATTCACCCAGACAGGACAGATTCCTCATCTGAAATGTAACCATCAAAAAACACTTTTCTCCCTCTCCTCCCTGAGACCTGTCCCTTGGTCGCTTCACAGGCCCTGGGGAAAACACCTGGCACTGTCTGCTCCTGCATAGCTCCCTGTGTCCATTTTGGCACCAATGAGTTACTTCCAATGCTGCCTGGTGCTAATACTAAGCCATTTCCTCGTGCTCACCTCCGGTATAGGACTGCTGAGAACTGTGACACAAGGAGGTGGTTAAAGACTCCATTCCTTCTTAAAAAAACACAAAAACAGAAACAAAACCAAAAAAAACACCCTGTCCTAGAACAACTTTCCCAGTGAAAGACTATTGCATTTTTTAAGTCATACTTGTCCAGAAAAGCCTGTGAGTCTGAGAGATGATTCTGGAGTCTCATCATGGGGATGAGGTACAACCTCTCACAGCCGTCACAGGAAGACTGTTACCCTCATCAAGTCCTTTTCTTAGCCTTTGTGGAGTGCCTCAATCCCTGGCAAATTTTCAAATTATTATAAGCAACCATATTGTCCTAAAGTTATTCAGAGAATCAAGAGCCTCCCCTTCCTCCTTCCCCTCTCATCTCTCAGCTTCCTGCCTTTCCTATGCTCATCCTAACGCACTCGGCTGGTTTCAGGACAGCATTGCACTGGGGAAGTGAGATACTCAGGAACGTATTTCAGGCATTCTTTAGGAATAACAAGTTCTTCCCGACGCTTCCTCCCAGTTCCCTCGAATGCAGCAGCCATCCTTTATACAGCCAACTTCCTCCTTTGCTCAAGGCCATAAGCTGCTTTCCCACTCGACCCACACAGGTAGCTGTGCTCCCAGGAGTGCAAGTAAAGCAATTTGTTCCTGACAACCCTTTTTCCTTTTATTGCACCTCTCTCACGTCCCTCAAAGTTCAGCAAAAAAAAAGGGGGGGGGGGGGGACAGGCATTTCCCTCAGGACAACATGCTGGCCAACAGCAGGAAAGCGATCCATGTCCTTCGAGACCTGCTGCCAGCTGCCTTTTCAACTTGCTATCAGGAGTCAACTCTATATAAGCGAGGAAAACTGGAGTGATACTGCTTGGTGACAGTTCCCAAGGGCCTCATGGTGTACATTTCCAAGAAAATGCAGACCCTTTCAAGAACAACTGAATCAGGACTTTAGAGGAAAGGCTGCTGAGGGCAGCTTTCTCTCAAGGGCTGGTGCCTGACCTGTGCAGCCAGAAAGTAGTGAAACCAGACGAGCTGGCAAAAGGCAGCCAGATCTACCGAGACACTGGGCACAGTACCAGGGAACCTGGACCTGCATCTCGCCTTTGAAAGGCACCTTGCAAATATTTGGAAAGGCCCTGATCCTTATGCTCTGCCAGGGGCATGCCTCCAGGAACAGGGTGGTGATGAGCCAAGCACTGAGACCGGCAACATGTTCACCTTTTTGTTCTGACCAGCCCTCGAGTAATTGTGTTGCTTAAACAAATATCCTGACGGAGCTGGAAAAAGCAGAGCAATTGTAGGCATGTTGAGTGCCCGAGCTGATGGGAGCAATTCCAGGGAGCAAACAGGAGAGACAAGAACTGCTGGCATGTGAAGGGCTTGCGAGGAATGGGCCTACGGACATGAAACCGCAGCAGAGGGAATAAATAACTAGGCGAGGGGCAGGGGGAATTTCCACAGAGCACTTAAAGATATCATAACATGCTCATTAAATTAGGTTTTTGGTGACTGTCAGCACTTGAATTGTAAGGACCATATGCAATTGAAAAATTATTACTTTTTGCTTTCATGTGAAATGGTAACTGCACATCAAACACTTTAATATTCACCCAGTGACTAAATATGCACAAATCTGTAGGTCTATTTATATATAAACTTCCAAAATATATGTTATCTCTGATTTCTCCCCCCACTCTTTCCCCAAGGGATTTTTCTTTCATGTCGTCTTGCACCATCTACATTTATTTACCAGTGACTATCACTTCAAATAAATTTAGTAGCAGGGATGTTTATAGAAATAGCACATTTTCAATGAGATGTGGAGGATACTTACAAAAAGTGAATGTTGTAAAACACGAGTGTGTTTACATTGGAAAACCAATAACAGACTGGTTAACAGCCAGTCAAAGTATGGAAAAAAATAAGAGACCTGTTCATCCACTCCAAAACAGCCTACAATCTTGAATATCAAAGTGCTCTTCAGTGGTTTTACCTCTTCTGAGACAAATCTATTTCCAAATAAGCTTTAAACTAAGAGTTTTTCACTGAAATTATTCAGAGGATCGTTTGGATAATGGATATTTTATTCAGGGCTAAGCACTATAAAGCAAGCTTTTTCCAATAAACGATTTGCAATAAATTATTCAATCACCTCTAATCAAAAGTGCATAACCTGAAGGAGAGTAAAGAAAAATATCTCTAAGCAGCAATTATTCTGTTGTATTAATGAAAAGAGCTGTGTATGACAAGCTTACAAAGTGAACCTTCTCGGAAACCCACATACATTCTTCTTTCCTTTTAGAGAACAGTCATTTAGATACTAATTTCTTTGACAGAGGGCATTTGCTTCCAGGTCGCCCCGCTGCCTGGTGGTTAGAAAATAGGAATGAAGTGACAAAAGAAGGGACAACCTCATTGCCTCTTTCTGTGAGTTTAATTTAATTTAGCTGATGATGCCTACATTCCTTCTTGCCCTATGTAAGCCCTCTAACATCTCTCTATCAGATAAACTATGCAGCTGGCACCCAGCATTTAGATAACCCTTTATGCAATGTGAACAGAACAGAGAAAAGGGCAGCAGCAAAGGGCTTCAAACTCTCAACAACAGACGGCATTCACGACCCTCTCCGGCTTTGCCCTTGTGCCTCAGCAGAGGGACGAGACCTTGGTAACCCCTGCAAGCGCAACCCCTGCAGCTCTGCAGCAACCTCCTCCCCTTCCTTCCTCCCAAGCAAGGCTATTCAGCGCGTCCGCTCTGTGTTCACTACTGTTTGCAGGGTGACTGAAGCAGGATGATTTTCAGTACGTGTGCTATCGCTGGAAGTATTCCATAGTCTGGGATAGCCTCTCTGTGATAATAACCACTCTATTTTGGAACTGAAGAAAAGAGGGAAAAAAGCTACTGATGCTTTTTATGCTCCTTTCTTGGTGCCCCTGGGCAGGAAACATCAAGACATCAGGTTTCACTCGATCTTCAAAGAGTTCTCAGATATTTAACAATGCTGAGGCCTTCTGGAATCCAGACAAATTTTCTTACTTTGCTCAGTTTTGAAAGCACAATCAGCTAGGACCTAATTCCGTAGTACATGCAAGAGACTGCAGAAACAGGGGTTGATTGTACCTCTGAAGAATACTGACAGCACAAGAATCAGTTTCACTTGAAGTACGTGTATTTCTGCATACTTTGAAAAACAATCAGGCAGAAACATTTTGCTTCCATCTGTAAGAAGTCTGACATCCGAATTGAGGCAAAGCAAAAGGCTCACTGCAAAGGAAAAGTAGCCATGAAGAGGAATGAATATCAGCAGCTCCTGGGTAAATTGGAAGTAAAATCTTCATATTGAGAGGAAGAAAATGGTCTAAAGTATACTGAAATGCAGGAAGTATACTAAAATTTCCAAAATGAAGGCATTTCCAGTATGGGATACATGAACATCATGGACTTGCACAACATAGAAACCCTGGCAAAATGAATAGTGGCATTAGCCAGGCAAAGCATATAGATAGCATATGTCAGCATATAGAGCTGACATATTTCTAAGACAAGTAACACCCTCCTTCCTTTTTGTCCAGCGTAATATTTCGGAAATTAACTTTATTCCATGCCCTGACTAAATCCCTTCAAGCCAACAAGAAATCAAAGTTCAATCAATGAACTTTGCATTCTGTCATTTGCCATGAGACAACAAGCAGAACAAAGAGGTAGTGCTGGAACATGTACTCTCAAGTTGCAAGAATACCCAGTGCAGAACCAGAATACAGGTCAGAATTAACATAAGGTCTGCTTTTTATGCAAAAACCGGAAAGCCATCAACACATTCCTCTCTATAATTCATCAAGATAAAAGCGCTACTAAGACATCAAGAAAATCTTTGAGTCTCTCAGTTATATCATAAATGTTTAACCAAAATAACTAGTAAGCCACGAGATAGACTTGATATATCAGACACAGTGGTATTGATAAGCATTGGAAGATATCTAAGTGGGAAAAATCAAGGAAGTCACTACAAATATATGAAAGCAGGGATTTTAAAGGACGTGAAATCCCTGTCAGAAAAAAAAGCAGCACCGCTTCTGTCATCCAGCCATGTGCCACTGAACAAGCAGCAGAGCAGCCATTCTGTGAAAATTTCCAATCCTCTCAGTCACACTTGCCAATTTTGAGTCCGATCAAGAGGCGAAAGAGCCATCAGGCCATCACCTTGTTAAAAGCAGTCTCTTTCATTTATGCATCGACAAGGAGGAAGCTGTTAGCTGGGAGGGCAAGCTGTTAACAGTTGTCCTATGAAATCACATTTAGCACCTCGTAGGTGCTTTGTCCAATGATGTCCCCGGAGATAGCAGTGGAAATTTTACAGCCAGCACTACTTCAACCATTTCAAAAGCAACTCAACAGGAAATACAAGTACCAGCATCCAGCCAAATACCAGAAAAAAAAAAAACCCACAAACACACACTTTCAGAACATTGCAAGTTCCAAATGCAGTGTTGGCTTGATAATGTCAATGAGTCAGCAGTTTCACTGGTACACATATAGTATACTACCCCAGACCAAAGAAATCATCAACCTAAAAAAAATCCTCTGAATCCATGATATTCCTTTCTCCAGGCCTTAAACAAAGAGCAATGTAATGTTATTTGCAACAGTTTCTAAAATGAATAATTATGTTCTACAGAACTTTGCATTGTAATTAGACACTTTTGGAGAAATCAAACATGCTTGCAGGTTTGGATTGAACTACTTTCAGACTGTTTGCATATAGTACTGATGTATTTTTCTATTGTCAAATCCACATAAAGATAGACATTTTTTCTTCTTTTTATTTGAACAAGATACTCTCTTTCATGGCCAACTTCTGTAGGGATCTTCAAAAGTTCTAAAAATCCAAGAGAAAAAGATTGTTAAGAGAGTAGATTTAAGAAAAGAATACAAAGTTCTAGAAATTCTGCCTATTTCACCAATACATGTGTACATGCAAATGAGAAGGTTTCTTCAGGGGGGAAAAAACCCTTCATGCTATGTGAAAGAAGTTTCTAAATTATAGATATAGGCATTTAATACGAGTTCACAAGCTTCCTCCCTTAAGCTCTGTTCAGAAAGAGTGCTTTAAAACAGAAATTCACCTCTTCTCGGGTTCAAACGAGATCATAGCTTGCTGTCATTCTAAATTTTTCTGAATCTCTGTCAAACCACCATTACTTGTCTTCAGCAGTGAGAGGTCAGCATCCGTCTAAATTGCACAGTCACTATCTCAAGATAGGATCGTAGCACAAATTCAAGCCCTACCATTTCCTTGGAGGAAGGCTGGTTAAGCAAGAAGAAAATGACAGGGAGCAATGCCATGCAAATGTATCTGGATAATAAAAGGTGGTCTCCCTAACATTTGTCATTTTACCCACATACTTGAAAATCAAAAAAAAACCTATCTACTAGAAATTAATTGCCAAACAATATGTTTAATTCAGTTTTCCTGAATTACCATTACAGAGGGCCAGGAAAGCAACCTGCAGCAGTGTTAATGAGAGGTGTTGTAAAAGACTGTACGTTCACCTTTCCATCTCTCCCTATTTCTAAGCAGTAATTTTGCCTCATCCATCAAGTGAGAGAACGGTGAAGTGTCAAGGTCTGCCGCATTTGGGAGTAAAAGGTGGGGGGATGAGGTTTACTGGAAAGCTGCTCACATTTCATTCTAGTAATCCTGTCTGCTTCCAAGTAGATTTCAGAAAAATACCAATGTTCTGCTGAATAGCTTTAACGGGATTACCTTTAAGGCTTTTCTAATAAGTGATGTTATTAAGTTGTCTGGCTCATACTGAGACTTACGCGTAACTACTAGCACTCCCCCTATTTCTGGTTTTGTTACAAATTGGAATTAGTGTCTATTTAGTGTTGGGTTTCAAGCTTTAAAGAGGATTGCACTAGGGAAAAATCTTTTTCAAATTTTGCCTATGTTAAAAAAGTTACATTTTTTCAGCCTGCAGAATATGCCTTGAAAGGCCTGAGATACACTGTTCAGTACAATCTGACAAGAATTCCAAATCAAGAGTTCATAGATCAAACACTGGTACAAATGGTTGTATGGAACTGAGATTTGGAAGGAAAAGAAAATTATGACAGATTTCTGATGACAGTCTGAGAGTCAGGGTGAAATTAACAGAGCAGGCATGGTTTAAAATAATGTAATTCTTTCAGTCTTTTAAGATGAGTCATTTAAAAAACCATAAAACACAAAAAATATGAATCACTTTTTTTTTTTTTTTTTAAGGGAAAGCACTCAGCATTGACTAGAATGTTTTGAAATTAATGGAAAGACTCTGTAGAAGTATGTAAAAAGATTCCTATTAAATTCAAGGAAGTTTTGATTAGAGCACTTCAAAATGAAAAATAAATAAATTCTTATGGTATCTTAAGACTAAAAATCTTTATGATAACATGAACAAAGAACTGTTAAAACTTTGGAAAGATTCACCATCATGAAGACAATCCATGGAAATGACATAAACACTCAGAACCTATTGAATCCAGCTAAGGTCTTACTGAAGGAAAGGGAGAGAATTTGAAGAAGCATTTAGCATTCAAAAGAAGGAAATTCCCCACAGTATTACTTTTAAAGGACTTACACCTTGGTAGAGTGTTCTGCTGTATGACTGGTGGTCCCGAGGAAAGCTATGCCTGTGTTATTAGTGCTGACGTCTTCAATGCCAGTCTCATTTGTGCGTGAAGGGAGGGAAATGGACCCTGACTCGAGCAAGGTCACTGTCAAGGAGTTTCAGTGCAAGGTGGCTCTTTATTCCTCTTTTATGGCTTGATCCTTCTGTACCACTGTGGGTATCAGAAGATTCTATTAAGTGTCTGCTTTTTGAATAGCTTCGTGTGGTACTGCTGAAGGATGCAGAGCTGTTGCTTGCCTCTGAAGCGTTTTTCTTTTTGCATCAATTCTGATTGCTAAACCTGCTCTCTATGTAGTACCTTAGTTATCAGTGTTCATAGGTTTATTGATGGGATGCGCATACAAACAATGAATTTTTAGGCAATATTATATTTTCAGTTATCAATTAACTTAAAAAAAATGAGTAACACTGACTTTTTTTTGGGTCTCCTTCCTGACATGCGAGATCACATGTAGAGCTGGAACTTCAAGCTGAAGAATGCCAGTATAACACAAAAAATCTGTGTGGGTTTTGCTTTTCACACGGGAAATAGCAAAGCTGAATTTTAAAACTACAATAAAAATAATTGAACGATTGCCAAGACCTGTAGCCACGATCCCTGGATTTTACTCATGGGCAAATACCCTTGAAGTTCTCATTATGGTTTGTGAATCAGCTGCTGCCTTGCTTTCTTATAGATATCATCACTACAAATAAAAATGCTGAATCTGGGGGGAGTTTAGAAAATTCTATTCTCTCTTCTCCATGATTTTTATTTCCTAGGGTATTTATTGGATGCCTGTTCTTTCTAAAAAACAGGCTCCTCTTTTCTCGTTATATATATGACCTTTTCTAACTATCTTGTAGAAGAAGGAATTAAAAACAAGAAACTACTCTGATAGCCTTATAGAGTCTGCTCAGTATTTTATGATGTGAGGTAATTCCATTGCTCTTAGTGCGATTCCTCAGGCAGTAAGGGACTTTTCAGAATATATAACGCCATTGAAATCTGACCCTACATTTCTACATTTATCTAGTGTTGTATCAAATAGCTTATACATTATCAGTTAAGCTTGTTGATGACAATAATCAAGGAAAATATATTCTGAAACTTCTGAGATTTTAGGATGCATTTAAACTTCTTCACTTTTTTTACATGACATAATATGAAATTGTTCTTTCTCCAGTTGCACTGGAAAATCTATTTGTACCCAAATTTTCTGTGTTTTCCTATGACTCTCAGGAGACATTACAAACCAGCATCACTACTGAATTTACAAGCAAAGATATGGAGCACTGAGGTAACACAGACCTGTTCAACAACATGGATGTTTTTTTTTGGGATGACTCCTTTCAAAATATCATTATTACTACATTTGAAAGATCAGAGGACTCTTATCCATGATTCATTTTTTCACACTGACTCAAACATGGATACTGAAAAATACAAATAGTAGAAGAGAAGGTAAAATAAAAACATAATGAGTAAAATTTTCAGAAGCATGTAAGCAACTTGGGTCCTTGCATACCATTTTAAAGAATGATTTATACATCATAAACTCATCTTAAATAATATCATGTTTGTTGTCAAAACAAATTTTTATTGATTTCTAAATGGGTGGAACAAACAGTGGGTCATTTCTGAAAGCTGTTCCACTTTTTAATTCATTTATCTGTTTACGACATTTATTTAATTATCTATGTGCATTTATGGGCACATTACTCTGATATTTAAGCAGTTGTGACACATTCTGCCACAGAACGTACCACATGTTAATTCTCTTTGGTGTTAGCAGTAATGGATCAGGAAAAAGGGAAGCTAATTGGATATATTTAATTACAGAGGTAAATGTAGAACTTTTTTATACAAAGTTATAGTCTCTTCCAGAGCATAACTGAAAATTGACCATGGTCAAGGAGAAGCTGGGAATAACCACTGGTTGTAATGAATATACATCAATGGAAAAAGAAAGGCTTGTTTTTAAAAGTCCTTTTGTTGCAACCTCAAGTGTCAAGATGCAAAACTCAGCAGGACCATTTCAACATCTGATCAAGCTTACTGTATTCTGATGATCTTTTCCATCATCTTTCTTGAGAGAGGATAGAAAATCACAACTATGAGTAATGGAAATGTCTTTCACCAAAAGGAGTCTAAATCCTTTTTTTAGGCATGCTAAAACTTCCCTCTCTGGTCGTCACGAGTTTACATTCCTAATCTGCATGTGGTGTCTATTAACAGAGCATAAATATGGAATGTTAAATCTCTGTGTATCCCAAGCTATCTACAGCCCTGAAGGATTCAGGAAAAATTAAACAAGAGAGTAGGCAGCCTTCCAGAAACAACACAGCTCTAACAAACATGAAATATTTATAGAACATGTAAAGAACAAGGGAAATGCAGCATTTCCTCCATCTATTAATGTTTCAGGAATAGTAGTCCTCTTCCTTGTTGTTACCTCAAGCAGAGGGCCCACAGCTAAGACATCTAGTAAACTCCCCTGGATTAACTTGTTTCTGTAAAGAATACACATCCCAGTAACATAATAGTCATTAACTGCATTCTTACTTTAGTTAAATACTTGCAAAAGGAATCCTATAGCACAGCCTTTGGGACTGGTGGAGAGAGATAGGTGAAGCTAACTTGCTAGTGGCAAAGTAATCACATATTGCATTATGTAACCAAAAAATGTTACCTGAGTATGTATAGTATCTGTTGCTATAATGGCTATTGAGGTAGCATAACTTATAGGAAAAATACACAAATATATTCATGACCAGTATCTCATTCACACACTTTGGGCCACACAACATCTCTGTAATTAAAGAATGGAAAAATATTATGGAGGTCACTAAAACACTATTGCATGAATAACTCTATTGCGCTCACACAGAAAGTATGTGTAGGATTGCTCATTCCAATTTAAAATGAGATGAAAAAAGCAGATACACTTTAGAGAAAATTTAGAGGATAGGGTTGAAATTCAGAAAAGATGATTGTGTGTCTAGGGACTTGAGATACTGGCATTTCAATAATTTAATAATCTTGAATAATCTTGCATATATATATATGTAGATAATAAACTTACCAGATTTTTTTTTATGCAGTGAAAACAGTTTTTACAATTAAGTTTTGTACTTTAAGCTATGATCTACTACAGATACAGGTAAGACCAATTGTATGGGAAAAAGGATCTCATCTTCACGTCAAAATATGCTTATATTAATTAACTAGATCAATCTGAAAGTCTTGTTCTTATTTGTGCGGGAGAACAATTTTTCTTCTCTTAAAAAGCACATAAACGGAAAAAAAAAAAAGAAAAAAAAAAAGACAAAAAGATTCATGATCCTGGTAATACAAAATCTGAAGGGAACTCCCAGCTAACAGCGTGCAACACTCAGGAAGTCAGAGAGAGGGATGCCATGGGTCTGTGTGCCAAGCAGTGATTCCCACATGGGGAGGCCTGGAGCCAGTGAGCACTTCCCACTACGGATCCTATTGCAAGGCTGTGCTGAGCATCTCTTGAAACTCCATGTATAGGCAGGACAAGAGCTGTGGCTGTGTAAAGTTTATGCCTCACACCATAGATTTTGTAAAATTCCTGATCTCAAAGCAGCACATCTAACACAGCCAAAAAAGGAAAAACAGTAGCTTGGAAACTGGAGATAAAATCTGACCCATGCTGAAAAGTCTGAGATTGTTTTTCATATATCTGAAAATGAATATAGAAAGAATTACAAGAAAACTATTTGACTTTTCATGTAAATTGATAATTATATACACACATATTTATGAATATCTTTTGCCTGGGCTAATGGAAATCTTTTGTCAACTCTAATTTAGCGACTGTTAACATTCCTGCTACAATGGAGTCAAGTGCAAAGCGAGCTGTAAATACTGGAGTTGTTTATAACTTGAAGGGCAAATTCAAATCCCAGTTAACTCCCTGACCGCTGTTCATAAAACGGTCACTTCAGGAATAGTATCATGTGCGAATACAGAAGAACTGCCACTTTTATCATCATATCAGAATGAAACATGCTTCTTTCAGTTTCTCTACCATTTTTGGAAGCGAGAGAAAAATTTGTTCCTAATGATGTGGAGGGACTTCTGACGATACAGAGCTACCCAGGCTTAACAACGACGACGACGACTACTGCTCTCTCAGATTTCACAGCTGTTTTAGCATTTCTGAGCATTGAAAACCACGAGTGGTTGCTCATGATGATGTTACCCTGCTGATGGGAAAGGCAGCACGGCAGCTCTGTGGCTAGGGGTACCGGAGGCTGCTAGCACTTAAGTAGAGCCCAAGGGAGCCAGCAGAGAAGTCGACACATCCTTGTCAAGGAGCTGGCTAAAAATAAGATGTTGTATACATTCACAGAGATCCATGAATGATTCATGCACATGAAAAGAAGCCAGAATCACTGGAGGCATTAGATAATTTAAGTTAGTTCCTGAGCTGTGCTCCTAATGGCAGGAGGTTCAAAAATAATGTGGACAACAACAACAAAAAAACATGAAGGAAATATTTTCCTTTTCCTTTTTCATTTAACAGGCCATGGAGATTCTAGGATGTTTGATGATAATATCTGACCTACAGTGGGATTTATGAGATTAGGACTAAAATGTATAATGGAGGATGACTCTTCATCACTGCATACATATTTAAGTTGTATTCCACAAATAACTTCAGACAAAATATTGAAGAACTAATATAGAAAAACTAGTGGAAGATTTTAACTCAAACTGGGATTTGGGAAGCTTCTCTGTGTCCAAAACAACTATTAACTTCTGTCTGGATCCCTAAATATTGAAAGTTCTTAAAATATTTTGTCCATTTTGCCAATTTAGCAGTCATCGTTCGGATAGTCAAATTCGTAACTTCTACTTTTCTTACTAGAAAAATTGTTGGGCCACTTACAAGGTACTGATTATTGACCTAACCACCAATAAGATATTCAAAAAAAAGAGAAACATTAATATTAAAGGTTTAAAGATGACTTTGTTTATTTGAAGACTGTTGTTCGCTGGGTAAACTTTCAGAAATCCATCAAAAGGTGGATCTTTTTGTTAACCATTTGATCCACTTTTGCAGCAATACTTAACCACAGAAGATCTGAGCAGTGTGTTACTCTAAGAAGCCAATTTGGAAACAAAATCATTTGTGGGAGATAAAATAGCATTTGCAGCTCTTGTTTTTTATACTTTCTGTGCTGAAACCATGTTTAGGTGAGGAGGAGGCCTCTTCTCTCCCGTTCTTAGGACTTCTCATTGTGATCCCACTGCAATGTCACAGACCTCTCCATGATGCCTCTCAGTTGTTATGGAAACAGTTCTGAATACTGACATTTATATAGTCTCTGCTGAGGTGAAAGGAGTGGCTGGATTATTAATAGAAATATTAATAGAAATCTCAAACAATATGCACCAACTTTTGACATCTATTCTGTTGAGCACAATTCACAAATGCTGCACGTCCTCAGACAAGATTTCAAGTAAATATTTATTAGGAGGCATGCTCTCTTTCTGTCCAGACCTCTTAACTGACGCAATCAAGGCCCAAAGAGAGAGTGTCTGTGGACACCTTGGCTCTCCCAAAGAGCAATAGTAGCTCTAGATACAGGATGGACAGCGTGTAACATGGCCATGCACCCTCCTCATGCAGCATTAGCAGGCTGCACAGCATGGGCAGGAGAGGAAGGAACTGAGGATACCATGCTGTGCAGATTTCATAAAGGTGCAGGTTTATTTGGAGCTCTTAAGCATCTTTGCCATGGCCTAACATACCAGAATGAGGCTGGGATATTTTGAAACAGAGTGATCAGGAGGTATAACCAGGGCGCAGAGTCTGCAGGATGGCTCATGTCTTACAATGAGCTATGTTGGGCAAACTGGAAATAGGGCTATAATAATACTGTTTTATACTGTGCTTATTTTTATGATCCTTGCACAATACACAATATATATTGCAAGCAGCTGTGACTTTTTCCCCCCCCCCCCTTTTAACACCAGGGAAATGTGATGGACCTATTTATAAAAGAAGAGTTAAGAGACCCAGGTGGTCTGGAGATTTAAAGACTTGGAAATACCAGAGACAAATGAGAAAACAGGATGCTTTAAACCATACCAGTTCAAACTGATTATAAGATATATAACCATGTCTTATCATCAAAATCTAAGATAGATACATCACAGTAGGGGACAGCATTACCGAAGGATATTACAGTCTCTTATGGGGAATAATTACATAGTCCTCTTTCCAGAGATTTTATGTCCTCTTCACACAGATTCCCTGATCTTTGCTATACACTGCTTAAAAATGCCATTTTTTAAAAGAACAAAAGTATCTGGGATTTTCTATCTCAAGGTTATACAGTCATAATAATTCACAGATCGTGCGAGTTTTTCTTCCCTGGAATTGAGGCCATAGGAGTTTCATCACATTCCGATCAACACAAAAACACAGAGCCAGGTTCTGCCTTCACATAATACCTGCAGTGCCATAGACTTCACTGCTTAAAACTGAGAATCAGCCTTTCTTCTTTCTACCTATCATTTAGGAAAGACAGAATCTTTTAAAACATAATTTTGTCTATCATGCATCTGTAGGTCATCTTGCTGCTACACATTCCTCCAAACCTATGTGTTTTGCCATATTGCTGGATTTTCTCCAGCCTGATAATCAAACCCAATCATTTATACCTATTACTCAGGGACTTGTTTAGCAAGTTAAAGTCTGTAGAGAACCCACAAACGATCTACATATATTTTCTACTTTCTAAGCTGAAACACTTCTGAGGACAAACTTCAGTAAAATTTAGACAACTAAATAAAAAACAAACTCCGTGTATGTCAATTGATTTCAGAAAGTTTTGTCTCCATTAAGCTCACTTAAGGGCTCTTTGTGAATATCGAAAGAAAAGCTAGAGCTGGGGCAAACTGAGGCAGTGGGAGAGCTGCCACCCACTTCAATGAGGCCATGTTTTCACCACAAATATCTTAACTGCCTACGCATGCACAAGGATGCCACACAAACGTCGGCATATAGTTTGCCTCACAGGCATATCTGCTAGCTGCTTGCTTGCTTGCAGACTCAGAGCAGCATCACCTGCACAAGTCTTCATTAAGCAAACCAGCTTAACCATGATCACTCCTACATGCAATTCGTGCCAGCACAAAGTGACATACTCACAATGTCCAGCTATTTATTTTTGTGTTCTCTGGAAACAGAAATACATGGTTTATGCTTGATAGATAAATAAAGTCTAGTTGCAGTGTAGTGGGTCTGAACAAAATATGGAGTTTCCATTTGACCAAGAGATGGGGGAGTTTCACTTCACTCACCAGTTAAGATGAGAAGTGGAATCTCTGAAATTCACTGCAGAGGGAAAATTCTGAGAAAAATATTCACTACAAAAGCATGTAACCATGTATATTTGGCAGAGCTGTCCCAAAACCACAAACCGTGGCAGCTCTGGAGAAGCTTCCTGCTGGAACTAGCCTAAAGCAATAGACCCTGGGAACCTGGGAAGCAGATGAGCCCCCTACACAGGGTGAAAGTAAAGAGAAGGAATTCACTTCAGGCACTTGCCTTTTGAACCCAGATGGCATTCTTATCACTGTTTCAATGAAAAGTATAGTTTTGACTAAAAATATTTTGCTCTTAATAGCCTGAAATACAAATTAGTTTTCATATATACATTTATTTCAAGGAAAAATGTTTTAAGTTGTGATTTGCTCTGGAAGTACTGTTACGCTGGATTTACACTGCTAAGAAATGCAGAATCCACCTCTTTTATAAATGACTACTGTTTAGTAATTGCTTCCTGAGATAATCCAATCTATCCTAAGATATTCCTTCCAGACATTTTAAACCAGGTGCTCAGGTATTGCAGTTTCATACTAGAGCAATCTGTACAGGTCCTGGCAAATAGGCGAGTGTTCTGGAGTACCTAATAGCTTCTTGATATTTTCTCTATCAAGATGCCGTTGTTCACAAGAGGGAAAAATAAATCCTTTGCTCTTTTAGTGCTAGGGACTTGATATGGGTCTAACTCTCTATCTGTCAGGAAGAATTACTGTCATTAATTACCTAATATCATATTTGTTAGTAAATGCTTCCTGCCAGTAGTTAGGGAAGACTTTTGTAGAAAAACAAAACAAATAAACAAAACCCCAAAACACTGCTGGTTTTGTAATGCTTTCTACATAATGAGGCAAAAAAATGAAGGCAGAAAAGACTAAATAATGAGTAGAAATGCAAACAGTTCTGATAAGGAGCATGTCTTATGTTCCTTGGCATAGTCATTTCAAATTCATTACAATACATTTTTAATATAAAACGGTACTGAGTGCCCTGTGTAATTCTGCAGACTGACTTGTCGGACAGGAAGCTATCGGAACTTAGATTTGCACATCTACAGGGCAGTGTTTTGGTTCTTCCTGCTCAATAAACTCATTAACTGCAGGGACAAAACCAGGCTGCCTGTGTATGCTGTCACCTTGATGTCTGCCTTCTACTACTTCACTGGGAGTTGATGAACCTTGGCTCATATTGCGATAGCAACTTACGTTGAAGCCATCACTTCACGCGGCTAACCAAAGCACAGCCTGGCAGGAACGGTTTATGGCCACTGGTGATTGCTAGTTGATCAGTTGGTGACTGCCAGATAATGTCTGTAGATTTCATTCTCATAATAATGATTTCATAGTTAAGGCTGCATTTACAATACGTGCCCACTCCTGGCATCTTCTTTACCAAAGAAGATTTGCCAAAGATTTGTCGCTCTATATTAGATGTCCTGAAAATTGTCCATCCCCTAATATAATTATTTTTTTCAGAATATCTTTGGAAAACCATTTCCCAGGTACATATAATAAAAACGCGAGTAAGCTGGTGTTGAAACTGAGCTTACTGCCCTGACTAATAACGCAACATCCAAGCCTGCAAGGAATATGAAAGGAGCTTCTTTACAAGGAACTATGCAGCTATGATCTGGAATACATGTTTCTTCCAAGAACCCTCCTGAACCACCACAAGCCTTGGAACATTCTTCAGGCCTATAATAGGCTAAGAAAGGATTGTCTCCAATAATCGTATTAAGGATTGAGTCTCTCTTGGAACAAGGGGCAAAGCTTTGACATACCCTAAGAACAGAGATTGTGGAATGCAGATCTCTAATCCCTAGGAACCCAAACAGATGGCAAAGCAAGAGAAAGTAGTAAAGAGACCACTTTCCCCCAGATTCTTCCCTGGGAGTTAAATGGCAACAAGAACAACAATGGAAATGAAGAAATCTAATTCATATGAATCCATAAGGTATTATCCAGGAAGGGAAAACCAAGATAGGAAAGAATTTCACTTGCCAACTTTGACCCATCCTTACAGTCCTGGAGAACAATAAGCATTGTACAAAAGGAGCGAGCAAAAAGGCATCATACTTTTTATTCCACTGTCTCCCAATTCCTCCTGATTTATCACCACTCTAACAGTCCCAACTCAGAATGAAACCCTTTCTAGACACTCCTCTGGTTAATCCATGGTTAAGAGTTTGTTGATTCACTCTCTCTCTGGTTTGCTGCTACTAAACAGTTCTCATACCAGAAGCACCCTAGATTTTGCTATTACAAAACATTCTTGATAGTCTAGATCACTGTTCAAAAAATAACCTAAATTGTATTTTAAATTTTGCTGACTCATGAAGTTCTTTGTAAGATTGATTTTTATAAGAACCACAACCCACACTTGCACAGAAGTTGTCAAGAATTTAATTAATTTATGTATTTTATGATGCTGCTAAGATACTTCACTTTTCAAGCTTGGACCTAAATGTCCGAATTGTTTATAACATATATGAGCATGTAAACAATACTAACAAAATAAGTATTCCAAATTGGTCCATGTCAAGGAAACAAAACTTTGTAAATTCCTGAAAACACAACAGCTTGCAAATGGGGAAATATACAATTCACAGTGGTGAAGGAACTACCTACCAGAACTGTATGCTTATGTTAGTTGGGTTTAGAGACCTTTTCTTTGCCTGAACATAAAAGCACAAGTTTCCTACATTTTTACCAACACAGTACAAAGTAGTTAAAAATGAAGATATGACAACTTTGGTCAAAAGAAAGGAAAACAAACAAACAAACAACCCCTACATTGCACTATATGCTTGTGCAATGCAAGCCTCTACCATACCTGGTGACAGGAAAGCAAGAGACCAAAAGTATAAAGAATGTATTTACAGAGACTCAAATTTCTGTAGCCAAAGTTTGAGGTAGGCTGAATAGATTGAAGGCTAAGCTAAATTTAAATATTTCTAAGGAGAGTAGTGTGTCATGTGGAAGGCTGAGTAATATTATCATTGAAAACAATATATTTGCATTCTAGACATCGTTCCTTTGGGAAATGTACTGCTGGTATAGAGATTTCAGCCAGACATGGCAACTTCAAAATACCTGGGTACTTTGAGACATAAAAAGCAATTTAAAGTGTTTCTTATATGATACTGTGAATGTAAGCCATAACATAGGTCTGGGAGTATGGCCTTATACTAATTCTACTGGTTAGATTTTGCAGTCCTAATATCTATAGATACTTTATGATTTTCCTTTAAAAATAAACAGCCACACCAGATTTCTATAGAAAATGACAAAAATGTGCAAAAATCTTTCCCCACCATGCATATGTAAATGACTATGCCCCAAAAATCTAGTAGAAGATACCAGAAAAAAAGACAGCTTTTCCTCTGACCTCTGAGACCTTGGGCCAGATCACATATTCAGCTCAGGTCTCTTTGACTATAAGTGACTGTGCACCTCAACAACTCTTAAGGCAAAAACAGATTTAAGATAAACACACGCTTCAGGGACAGACAGCATAGAAATACTCAGGCTTTAATCTAGTGACTGTCACATTTTTATCTGTATAGGATTCATTTGCTTTACAATTCTTCTTTACAATAATAGTCTATTGTCCTGCTTTTATAATCTTAAAGTTTACGGTACAATTGCAATAGTCAGTAACATGGTGTCTTTACTTGCACATTAGCACCTGACAAAACATCTTCAAGAGCTGCTTTGGATCTAAATCCAACATATACAATACAGGCTCCCATTTAATGCTTAGAAATGTTCACACCATAAACATTAACAATGAGATCCTTTCATTTGCACATTGCCTAAAAAAGCGTGCTGATTTTGATGTTCCTCGAAGTGACAGAAATAGCATGCAATTTAAGACACTTGTTCAAGATATTTTCTGTGTATTTTATGATCTTCTGCTGAGTTTCCATGATTGCAGACTCTTTTTTTAAAGTAATATTGAATTGAAATATTTGAATTTGATGATCTCTCCATAGCATAAACCTTTTACGTTTTATTATTCCTCTCAGTTTCGTTGTCATGAATGTCTAGAAATCAGTCAGAAGTATGTGGAAAAATGCATAATCAACACTATAATCTTCATTTCTCTCTCCCTGCTTACGTATCACACACAAGTAGACTGTCATTTTTTAAAAAACTGCTAAATATTTTCTATAATTAATTATTGATTTAGAGCTTCTCTGTGAAGACGTTGTTGTATCTGTTCAAATCTTTAAAATGTAGCTTGTTGAGACAGGCTTTGGGGACCAAGGTATAACTCTCTTCCCTGATTAAGCAGATATCACTTCCAAATCATTTTCTTGATATAAGTGATTATCATGTCAAATGTTTTCCACAATTATTCTGTAATTTTCCTTTAAGTGCTAACAGTTGCTCTAAGTCAAGGGCTGAGAAAAGGGATTCCCACAGGAAAGGAATTCAAACACAGCCAAAGACGATTCATCCAAAAACCGAGCACAAGTAGTATCACTCAGGTCTGTCTTTAATACTTTAAGCGATAGAGTTGTGTAAGCTGTTCAGCCACTGATGCACAAGTTCACCAGCTGTCAGGCTACCACCAACTGGAGGCTGGTGTGGAAGACAGCATGGGTTAAAGGAGCTTAACCAACAGGAAAGTAAATAATATCCAGCAGATTTTATTTCTATAAACACAGGCTAGTGCCAGCTGGTGAGTTCATGTCTATGGAAAAGTTTAAATATGCTTGTCTAAATTAAGCCTTGGAGATTTTATTTGAAGTGATGTTTTCTAAAACATTTAGTAAGGTAACCGGAGTTGTGCCATGGATGGGGTAAGAAAGTTCCTAAGCAAAAGGATAGTACTGGACCCTCCATGCAAGTAAAAAAACTTCATCCAGAATGTGTGGGGTAGGCTTGTAGTTAAGCACGGAGAACCATCTTGCAGGCACCATCAGTTCAGCTGCTATACTGGACAAAGCAGTAAAATGTGAACAGCTACTTTCCCTATTAACTATATCCCACTTTTTTTTTTTTTTTTTTTTATGCCCCTGTCTTCTGAGAGAGAGGAAATTGCAGGAGATATTGGGGCATAGCTCCAAGATATATTTAGTTTCCCTGGAGAGCCAGAATTCAGGCTAGAATTTTTAAGCCTTAAGGGAATTGTGCTTCCTAAGTCACCCAGGCAGAAGGCCTGGCCTGTTGCCCAGAAAGAGTAGCTACAGGAATATCATATAGGAAGTTTCTAAGAGCAGAAGATCAGAGTACTTTGGGAGTTTGCATTGGTGTTTTTTTTATCTATACTAGATAGAGAGGTAGAGCGTGGAGGGAGAGATAGAGAGGATTGGATGCCCTCTCTTTCTTTCTCAGTGTTAAGTTTCATCTTCACTTGCACTCCTGTGGCAGGACACTCCGAAAGAACCTTCTTTTCACCAGTTGAGGCTTGGGTTGCTTTAACAGATAATTAGTAATTTACAGAACCTACAAACATCCAGCTGCTTCCCCAGGTGGGGTATCTGGGGAACGAGGGGTAACATGCCTGAAAACACACTGCACTTTACAACTCCAGGTCCAACTGTCGGTTCAGAGCTTTATTGAATAACTTTATTGAATAACACATCTAGCAGCTAAGCCTGGTGAGGATAGTTCTCATTCGCAAAACTGTTCTCGTTTACCAAGAGGTTAGATATCTGTCATAAACCTACCTGATTTCCTACCCTGCTCCCTGCCTGCCCACATGGTGCATTCCCAATGAGCCCCATCCTCCAGCTTCCCACTTCTTTAGCAGTTTTCTTGGTGGCATCTGGGGATCTTGGAATTCCTTGAGCATAGCCTCAAAAATTCACTGTCCTGTGGCAACTTTGGCTTTCAGTTCCTAACTAGCTTGCCTGCATGGCTGGTGGGGAATGAAAACCTGGATTCCCAGACAACTCTGTTTTCCAGGAGGCCTGTGATTACAAATTCTGCAGTTTCAGGGGAGCCTACTGTGCAGTTCCCAGCTGAAGAACCACAGCTCTAGCACAACTAAAAAGTCTTCATTGCCCTCAGGCTCTGCTTCCTTTCATAGAGGACTCAAAAATGTTTGGCTTTACATTTGAATTGCAGCAAAACCAAAATGATGAAACTCAAAATGCTGCACAAAAGAGGATTACATTGCTTTGCCCATTCCAAGATCAACAGGTGGAACTGAACAGCAATTGTCTATGTTGTTTGCTGCTTAATTCTCTCTTCTAGCCAACTGCTCTACTATGGGTCATTTCTGAGGAACAGCTGAAAGAGACAGGACAGTTCAAAAAGAGAAAGATTTAAGAAACGGAGATGGAGGCAGGAGACTTTAAGAATTACTCTTTCCAATTGGATGAAGACAAAGCTGAATAATTCCAGTATCAGCTCCTGAGTCTTTTCTACAAACCTAGCTGGAGTGCAAAATAAAATGAAAATAACTCCTTCACAGACAGCCTCCTCCAGAATATTTTCTCTCAAATTTGAATTCAAACTAGGAATGCAATTCAAGCAAAATATAATTTCTTGGTCTGTTCCACTCTCAGTAAGAAAGGTTAATCCTCCTTTCCTCAAGCTATTTTTCTCCTGTAAGCTTCTTATCACCTTGTATACCATCCACAATATGAAGACACAGCTTTTATAGATCTCAAGTTTTCTGCTGCCAATGCTGCCAGAATACTTATTATAGAAGTGCAATTTTCTTCAAAATCTTTAAGAAGATAATACTGAAAAATATGTAAAAAGATCCTGAAGAGTCATAGCTACTGTCCTCATTTTTAAAGGAATGTTATATAATAATAATGGTACACTAAAAGACATCCACACAAATTTTCCTGAGTTGGGCCTATCAGAAGAGAAAATTCAATTCCTAGGAGACAGCTATGACTTTATTGCATGCTGAGTTAAATGTAAAACTCCTATATTTTAGTTAGCTTTCTCATGATAGTATCTTTTCTCCAGAATATAAGAAACAAAAAAAATTTAGTCAGAACCATTGTTCATAAAGTGTGGAAGGAGCTTTTATTATTATTATTATTATTAAATAAACCATCAAAAGTGGAGACTATACAAATATCTAGTCATGCAGGAAATACAACGTAGCACATGCCTATCTATGATAGTCACAGATACACACTAGCAAAGTTCAATCTCAAATACAGAATAGCTCTCTGGCACTTAAGTAATCAGTCTCTTTAGATATCTTACAGACACACTAATGAGATCTACACCTTTTCCTTTAAGAACAGAAGAAAGAAAAAAATAAGGGATATGCTGCTTTTACTTTAAAACCATGTAAAATGTTAAAAAAACAATGAAAACTAAGTTTTTGATTTTTTTTAAGTCAATGAAGACAGAATCTGAAGGACTTAAATGCTCCAGTTGTGTTTTTTTCCCCAATCAGCATGAACAAACAAATACTAGTTATACTCTAAATTAGAATCCTAATGTAACCTGGAAAAAAGATACTTTTCACAGTCCGAACCCAGACTGAAAGTGACCTTTAAAGGCAGATCTCTAGCTGAATATGGAGTCAAATTAAAACCCCACGTGGAAACTGCTGAGATTTGGTACAAATTAAAAGGAAGATGAGGACCTAGTTTGTTTCCTGGGCCTATATATATTTAATAGCTTTCATCAAAAGTATATTGCAATTTCAAAAGTATATTGTAGTTTTCTTTTCTCTCCATGCCTTTCCCCCTTCAAATTTCTACTCTCTGTAAGGGAACCTATCAAAAAGTTGCTCAGATATGTCATGCTTAACATGACCTCAGAATTTTTTAAGATTCAGAAGCAGGTTGTTTTTGACTGCACGTACATTTTATATAGTTAGCATAGTAGGAAGACAACATTTTTTGGTTACATAAGGCTTATCAGCTGAATGGGATCTTTTCATATTCAAAAGCACTGCTTCACAGAAAAAAAATTCTCTTACCTTTGCAGTCTACCCCTGCCACCTGATGCTGGGCCAGGATGAATGAAAGCATGATCTGCATAATGCATTTATGATTTGAGACAGAGCAGCTGTCTTATATTTTTAGAACTTGTTTATACTTTCTAAATTAACCTAAGTCTAATTAAAATTACTTGGGGTTAAAAAAGTTACCACAGAATTTAAAGCTGCTGGATGTAGTTATAATATTCTGGCACAATAAAAATACATTCTCCCTGTGGATCATACAAATGTTCCACAGATCTGGTGGGCAAGAGCATTAAATTCTCGCCCAATGAACAAATATTTCTGTAAAAGAAGGTCAAAGCAATTTCTTCAAGTGATTGTGCTGTTTAGAAATCTTTCTAGTTTTATTTCTGCCTGATATAGATGGGATCATCATTCAAAGAAACCTTCATGATAAGGATACTTTTCCAAAGAAATTATCTTTTCTGCTCAGCACAGCAGTAAATGGGTCAGGTTCCTTCCAAAGCCAGAACAAACAGCAGCAACAACAAGACCTCCCAGAGTCTGGGAAAATTAATTACTCCTCTCCGAGCAGAATTGCTCCACCTATACAAGCAGCAATTCTTTTGTACAATTAAAGGACAATTTTATCAGGGAGGGAGGAAGTCAAGGATGAGTTTGGGAATATCAGCAGTGGAGCTAACGTGGCTCTTTCTCTTGCCAAGGTATCCTGTCCTAATGGCAGCTCTCTTCCTAGGAGGGGAGGGAGGCCACAAGGTCTCTAGTCTTCTTCCCCTCTAGTCTCTTGCTGCTCCTTGTGACTGACAGAGTCACAGCTCAAGCTCCTGCAGCAGAAGTGCCCCATTTGCTCCAAGGACGCCATCATCTCTCCCATAAGGGATCCCAATAACTAACACTTGAGACCCTCAGCGATGGTGCTCCCCTGTCCCTTAGCGAAAGTGGCCCGTGACAGACCGCTGCCTCTGCAGGGTCCCAGCACAGAGGTCAGAGCCTTTGGGAACCTCCTGCATGTGCGGTTCCTTCACACAGCATTGACTGAGCTGTGAAAGATTTGGCCAGCACAAGCCCTTTCTCTGACACCTCTAGAGAAAAGTTTACATTATTTGTCATGGTGATAAAGTTCTGTTACCATCAAACTGAAAAAAAAAAAAAAAAAACGAACAAAACAACAAAACAAAACACCCCACAAGTGTTTTGGATTCAAAATTGTCTCAGACAGTTGCATGAGAGTAGCAGAAGTGAGGCATGGTCCATGCACTCATTTCCTCACATTTACCAGCAGACAGCAATGGAAAGACTCCCTGCCCCTCAATTTCCAGTTCCCATCTGATGGTCTGGATCCATCCAAGAACAAGTCAACGCCAGGCCCCTCTTCAGTAGGTAATGAAAAGCAGTCGTGAGTGCACGTCCTGCTAAAGCATCAGCATTTGAAACTTAAAGTTCCACCTAGGATTAGGCAAATATAAATGAATACACAGGTGTAGGGCAGAACTTTCTTCCAGAGCTGATATGAGAGGGGAAGATAGGCCAACTGCAGGTCTTTCTTCAAGGCTGGTTTCTAACTTAGAGAGATTTGACCTTTGCAAAGTGTTTAAAAACATAATACTTCGGCTGGCTCCTATTCATCTCCTTTCATGCCTGCTACTCCTCTTCCTTTCTTATCTAAACTTTTAAAAATATCTTCTACTTGAGATACAATCTTCTCTCCCAGCCATCTCTAACTTTGTAAACATAACAGTGTGAGAAGACTTAGAGCAAAGAGTTTTTCTGCACAGCCCTTCAAAGTGATTTTGTGCCTGTTCCTTGTGCAGCATGCAGCCAGCCAGTAACTGCAGGAGTCTCTAACTTCACCAAAAATTCATTCCAAGTTGTTGGATCATTAAAAGCAAATGTGACAGAAGACACTGGCACAGCAGCAATCCTCAGAATGCACTATAAAAAGTGGAGCTACCAAAAGGCTGCTGTAGTACGTGTTATTTCCATCAGCTTTATGTTCCATCTGGTCTGGCTTTTGAGACTCCTCTACCAACTACTGCCAACCCAGGAGTTTGCCTTCCAGCACCTTCCTGGACAAGGGCCAGGACTCTCGAGCAGCCGCAAAGCCGGCTACTGTGCTCTGCCCGGTGCTACAGCTGGGCAATTGGTTTCTAGGGCTGTTCTTACCCTCCACTGTAAATTAAAAGGGAAGGAGAGCATAAGGACCCAAACCAGGGCTAGACTTGATTCAAATTTAGACATTGTTTGGAGGAGAGGAAGATGCTGATATGCTGGGACACCCCCTACCACTGAAGCCCAAAGAAATGGGCAATGAGGACGGTCAGGGTGCACAGAGCTGGGTATGGCAGAGGCACACCTAAAGGAGATGCACATGTCCAAAAACAGCAACTCCAGACTGCTTATTCAGAGGAGTAATAATAGCAACAAAGAAAAACAAACAAAAAAGAAACTGAGATAGGCTTGCCCTGGTAGGTGAGCAAATAGGTCAACAGGAACCGAATGGTTCCCCCTCTACCTAAACCAGTGCATACGAGGTACAGAGGCCAACGAGGACCTTACCACCTGACCCTGATGCCCAGTGACAGACTCCTTCATCCAAGCCAACATATTGACTACCAAGGATCATTTAAGAGGAAGGGATTACTACTGATTACTACTGATTGCCATGTCATGTCATGCCATTTCATCTCATCCTTCTCCTTTATGCTTAAATTTCCTCATGGCACAGCTCATTGAGGTATTTTCTCTTCTTTTTAATTCAACTCCATAATATTGCCTTCTCATATATCCACTTCCATTGTGTTTGATCCCAATTTCAGCACAATGTAGGGTGGAGGTGGGAGCCTATTTTTAGTCCAATGTGATAAACTATTCTGCAGCTGTTCTCACACTAATTTCCATTATTATATAAATGTATATTAGCTGATTTTCCTGGCTATCTAAGAAAAAACAAAACAGTGTATACAATAAAGGAAACCCTTTCATTTTCTACTTCTATACATTATATATATTTCTGCATAAAGTTTTAAAGTCCTGCCCTCATGTATTTTTCAGGGAAGCATTTAGCTGAGTGTATTTGAAGTGGACTATAGAGTTAGACAGGCAGAAATAAACTATACATGAAAAATGGAAGGCACTATAAATAAATATGGATAAGAAATATGTGCAGAAGGCACATGTACTCTATGGCTCTTAAAAAAAGAAAAATTACCTCAAATACCAAAAAGACCTCAAGTATTATATGGTGCTATATCTAATTCCATCATCTTCCATACATGAAAACATGGGACATGTCTCATAGCAAACTATAATGATTTCTGAGGTCTCAAACTATATACCAACTTCACAAAATTAGACCATATTTTGGATATCATTTCATAGTGGTTAGCAGAATATTTGCTGTGAATATGCTCTCTGAACTGCAGGTTGCAGACTTAGAGTGTTTATCTTTCAAATGTTGACTTTTAACATGTGAAAGGAATTAATATTACTGTGATATTAGTCATTCCCTTATTAATCACTTGACAACCTTGCCTCTTGCAAAAACAAGGGACCCACTTACTTCCAGGAGCGCAATCTTTAGATCATTGCAAACAAGATACAAGAAATATGTGCCAGTGTTACTTCTCAGGTAGCATATTTTGAGTATATGTATGTGTATGCATACTCATGCATATTCATCCTTAAGAATCAATGTTTGGTACAATTCTTAGGTACAATTCTTCAACAATATATTTAATCCTGTATCATGAGGAGATTGATACAGCATAATAATAAAAGGTTTCCTTATTTCAGCTAAATAATAACAGTTCATAAGAAATGATGTCATCACAGCAAATGTGAAATGATTAGAAAGATTTATAGCTGTATTGAGCAGAAAACATTAACAGGGGATTTTTTTTTAATGTAAGAGATGGAGAAATGAAGAACCAAACTTGCGTAATAAAAAACGCTGGAAGACTGAAAACTTATGCATATATTATTCTCTCTGCCTAATGTGGTTGGGATTTTCTTATTTGTTTTTACTAACAGGTAATATAAACCACAGAAATGTGAGACTTGTCAACCCAGTTTTTCCATTCGGAAGATTTGTTCTGCATTTCTACCTTGTCTCATGGAAGGCACACCTCAAAACACATAGCAAATAATGAAAGCCACTCTGTGAAACCTGGAAGAATTCACACACTGTAAAGTGGAAAATGTTGAATGCAATGTACCACCTGCCAGTCTCAAAAAAAAAAAAATCTAGTGAAGTTTGTGCTAACGAATGATTAATAAACTTAGAGATTTAACAGGTTTGGAAAAAAAGTTAATTAATTCCCCTTTTTTTTTTTTTTTTTTTTTTTTTTTGATATGTTGTGTCCGTTTCTCAAAACTTTAAACTTTGGATTCAGCTTGAAAGAATAAACTCTAAAATTAAATGCTCAGTTATAGACCAGTCCAAATTCACTTCTACTGTGAATCCTCGGATGCCTTTTTAAATATATAAAGACTGAAGATGGCAATTAATCCAGTTATTTTTCATTAAATTTTTCTGGAAAAAAAAGAAGTCGCTCAACTTCTAAAAATTTCAATATTTTGATTGATTAATTAATAAATGTTAATTACTGACCTAATGGTACATGTCTGAGCCTTCCTTCATTTACACACACTAGTGAGGTTAATTAAGGGTTGTAGAAATGAGGATCTCTCCAGAGGCACCAATAACTTTTAAACAGTGCGATAAAAATAAAATAAAAATAAAATAAAAAACCACCACACACACACCACAAATCTCTATCAATTACATTAACCAGCACTTTTCATGAGGTTCTACAGCTGGATTAAATTTTTAATAGCAGAGCAGATTCACTGTGCACAGTTCATATCTTGATATAACCCTAGTTTAAGGCAGTTAAGTCTGGAAATGAGCCACTGAAAAGATTTTTCAGCTTCTTAAACTCCATTTCAGGACAGCAGGAATTACATCACATTAGCACCTTTAAAAGCACAGGTCACAAACATTCCTTTTTATCTTGGGAACTAGCTACATGAAGCCTGCTCTAAGACCTGCTGCAGGCTCCAGATTCTCCACTCTGACTTCACTGAAGTCTGGATCATGTTCAGGCCTATCTGAGCAAATGTGGGTGGACGCACCGACATACAGAGAAGCTGGGCAACTAATAGTCCTGACAGCTCAGTACTGCTGCTTTTCACTTCATGCAGGACATGTATAGCATATATAGCAGCACTTGCAAAAATGAGAATGCAGCATTAATTCTGACACATTAGTGAGATTTAATATTTTTAGATGATTCAAGACAGAAGGGCAGGTTTCTCCAGAATGATGGACTACTTCAGACCTTTGTCTGCCCAAACTCCAGTCTATCAGTGTTGGACACCTCATCTGGGTTATAGCAGAACAGTATAAGAAGGTTATGTGCAATAATTAGCCTATCACTCCCCAGGGTCCCTCTGAGTCTTTAAGCAGTCCACTAGCCCTTGCAGGTAGAGCAGTAAAACTATTGCTTAGTTCATTATGCATAATTTACCTGAAAAAACATACCCTATTTCCTCATTAGAAAGCAATTTCAGGATGTGCTGGTCAGAGAAAATCTGTTTGTTATCTATAAACTCTTGCTGAACAGTGTGGAAAAGCATTTTCCAGTTCATAGCCCGTTCCCAAAATGTTTGCTCCCATTATTTCCCCCTTTGGATCATGTGGTCACTTAGCTTGTGCAGTGTTTCTGATTCAATTGCTTCCTGATTGAATACATAGCAACAGCTCAACAAATGGTGAATAAAACACTCAGCAAATATTGATAATTTCTTCTGGTGTGACAGGAATGGCCATGCCTGAACAGGGTTTGGTGTATTTAATTAAAGGATAGGTGCTGTCCGTTACTCTTCTGCCAAAGAAAAAAAATAGTGCTTTAAATCAGGCTCAGATAAATATTCAAGACAATGTTTTTGTAATAGTTGACCAATTTTAAGCCATTAACTATTTAAACATTTGGAAGGCAGAAACTGCAATGGAGGAGGAGTTGGCAGATAGTGTTAGCTCATCCAGCTATTCTGATTGCCTATCAGGACTCACCTTCTGTTCCAGACCAGTTTTAAAGTAGATCTTTATTGAAGGAGCTTCTGATTTTTTTTCCCCTCAAGAGTAGGAGGTTAGAGTAACAGTGTTCTTTTTGCTTGATCAACAGACACAGAAAGAGCTATTCTGTGGTTCTTCTGCTTACTTCTTTACCAGAAACACAAAAATAGTAGTTGTGTTGCAGATAGTTAGACCTGAACCAGGTCGCTGCAGCCATTTGAACTGCAACATAGTTGCCTGTTGATGTCGCCTTTAAAAGCTTCTTTCCTTACAATACCAATGATAATTCACAGAAATAAAACTTCAACCTCTAAGAGCTGTCTTTAAAGGGTTGGACAGATAAAATCATAGTTTAGAAAAAGTATAAAGCTCTTTCTCTAGGGGAAAAGGGAAAGAAAACAAATGAATGATGTCTACAGACATTATTTGATTTTGGCATTCTCAGAAATAGTTCCTACTGAAATTCCATGTTCTTCTGACTATATCTAACCTGGGAACTGCTCCCAGCTCCAGGGTTTATGTGCACACATCTGCCATACTGTGGACAGGCAATTTTATCTTTTTTTCTTGCCACTCTGTATTTTAGTTCCCATATGGAAGAAGTTTCAGCATACAAGGCAGAAGTAGGTGAAGAGATCTGTTCTTCCTCTGTGTCTGCACAACCCAAGATATGGCATGTGCCAAGGTGCATACCCATCATTCAACCAGTCTAGGATCAATCTTTGCCCTTGGGAAGGCCCGTAGGTATACCATATACTTGATTTTTCCTTCTCATCTGTCATTGTCCAGATTGCATTTACAGCTGTTTTTAACATGCAGTCATGGCAAATCATTGTAAAACATTTTTCTGACATTTAGTATTTGACCTCCCCAGGAGAATTCTGGAGCCAAAAATGATTTCAAGAAAATAAATACAAATGCTATCTGTATTATTTCCACCCTTATGCAGAGAACAACCAAATCTCCAAGAAATGAACTATCTTCTGGAATGATAGATACTAGAGAATCATTAGACCATCTGGCTAAAGGAAAAGCAGACAAGCCTTTGCATTTCTTATTCCTGGCAACAGAAACAGAGAGAGAGAAAATCAGTGGGAGGTATTGCTGAATGTTTCCAATAGGCTAAGAGGTTTTGGGGTGACATTGCTGCAGTTAAGTCGTTGCCTTTCAGTAGATCTTGCTAAATACCATGGACTTCTGTCAAGTGGATATAGAGTTCAAAAGGCCTTGAAAAATATGGCAGTTTTCACAGTAATCACATATTTTCACATATTTTGCTATATGAAGAGATAGGGATAAGCAAAAACATTCCTTGAAATTAGACGGAAACCTTAAAGATCAACCACTGTAGAGTACAGAGAGGAGCTCAGAGTTCAACATGACATGATGTGATGATGCAGAGCAAGCCTGAGAAATCATGTTCAGAGCAGTGGTGGGAGTTAGACACGAGTCTAAGCTTAGAACTTTTGCCAGAGTAGCAATTAATATAACACCATTAATTCTCCTGTAAGCACAGGGCTGTCATTGATAGAGTTGTTTGTATCTTATTGACCCCGAGCCTCCCGTACCTGTCTCCGACAGAGATACTTTCTGGAAGCTAATGCATTTGTAGGTGCAGTGAATGAGAACCTACGAGTCTGAACAGGCACAGTGGCCTCCCATGGACGGTGCAGAGCCCCTGTAATTCACCATTGCTGTTGCTTCATCCAAAAAATGTTGAAAACGTCACTGACCTCTTTGCTTGGCACTTGTCAACCCACTGCCAAAGAGTTTCAGGTTAAGACCTAGTTTACTCTGGGGATTACCTGGGACCCAGTCTTCATTCCTGTTTTTGAAGGGACTCCCCTTTCCCCAAACCCTGCAACCATCCAGGTGGCTTGCAGGAATCGCTCTTTTTTAAAACCTTATTGGACCGGCCACAGAATCCAGAGCTGCTCTAAGTTACTGCTGCATCAGTGACTCTCTTGTACAGCCTTTGCATGAGGCAGCTGCCATGTGGCATCTCCCACAAAATAACATAGACTGAAAAAACTCAAAAGACTAAAAAATCCAGAACTTCTACATGTCCCGTATAATCCCTTAGAATCTCAGAAAACGTGTTCAGTAGCTTTTCTGACTCCCTGCATTTTAGGCAGACAACTGCATTATCTTCTATGATGGAGCAATCAGGTTTAGTGCTGGATTAAACTAGGAGTTTTCACACCATAAATTGCTTTCAGTTTCTACTCCACATATGTGCATAGGAAGTTATTTACAACTTTCACTGCACAGTATTTAATTCTGAGAATGTTTAGTCCAGACACTGTATGGTTGATATCCCCTACCCTCCAATTCCTGATAAGAGTTAAGAAAACATAAATTCACACTTCCCAGAGCATGCTTTCAGCATTCAAATAGTCTACTTAGATTTTCCAGCATAGATTTTTGTACTTTAATACAAAAAAAAAAAAAATCACTGAGGTTTCTATAGCCAGTTACCCAATTATTTAATGATTAACATGTAATCAGATGAAAATATTTGAAAACATTTAATGAGAGCCCATATTCCATCATAAATAGGAGTTTCTCACTTTCTAAAGTTCCTCACCTTGTGCCCTCAGGAGGAAAACAAAACAAAACAAAAAAATAATTGGTTCGCAGACAGGGACTCCCAAGTCATAACAGCATATTTCCATAGAGTAACACCGCTCTTACTACCTTTCTATTTCTCAATATTTCCTGGCTTGTTTGCATTAAGCAGCAATGAAACAAAACTGTTTTTACAGGTTTGATTGTCTGACACACTGGTTATTTATTTAAGCTAACAGTTTATGAGAAGCTTGTCTGTCTCTCTTTTGCACAATCTGTAATAGCATTACTCTGACCATTCCACACCCTCAAATATATCTACTATTTCATGGGGCAAGAGAGTTGCACTCATTTCAACTCTAAGGCACACACTTTCATCATCTCAGGTTATTGGAAATTCTGCAAATTTCTCAAGAAACAATATCATACATCCAATTTGACCTGATCATTTGCAATTTCCCCATCCTGAAGGGCCTGAGCTCCCTCTTCCTGGGCTCAATCCAGAGACCTATTTCTGCATCAGTAAAAAAAATCATCACTTGGGAGAGAAAAGTCTAATTTCTTGTGAACTATTATCACGACTGAGTTGCATCCAGGGCCAGGTGACAAGTATGAACTGAGGAGAACAAAAGTTATCAAAATCTTTCCGTGCCATGTGGAGCTCCAGAAGAGATGGTTAAATTTGTATTTCTTTTGCTTTTGCAGGAACAGATTGCACTGTCCATGGAGATGACATGAGGAAGCCAGGAAATACTAACAAAGATGACTATTGTGGTTTACTCTGAAAAAAACAGATGTTTATTAAAATGTCAGCCAAGTGACTTACGTGTCACTGACTCTGAGGACAGTACAACAGTCTTGCCATGTTTAAAAAGTAATAATAATGACAAAAGGTCACTCATTTCTATTAAGCGATGACTAAAATCCTTACCACATTGGTCAATTTTACACAAGTCTAAACATTGAAAAGATTGTTGGAGTCTCAGTGGCTTAAGACTCCTGTTTATTTTCAATATTTGGATACATAGGTCAAACCAGTTATTTGGAAAGGCCTGAAATTGATACAAGCTGCTTTATAGTTCTGACATTTATTTCCCCTGTGGATTGCATTAAAGGTTATTGAACTGTTTAGGGCTGCGTAAGCCCACAGAGAATGTGCTCTGGGAGATTTTGGTACTACAAGCTATACCGTTCGTTCCCCTTAGTAATGTTTATCAGATAATTCCAATTACTGGTTGCTTCTGCAGTTTTCTACAGAGGGAGGAAGGGATTTACATTCACAGCTCAATTCCCAGCATGCTTTACAAATATACACCACATCTATTATTTATCATGCGCCCTCCATTCCCTCCCTGCTCTGTCAGACTGAGACCATTTGATCATTTACAGTTTTGCAGTCAGACTGCATAAATCCTAGGCACACCGGATTTGTGCCGGTGCCACAGAGGAGCGGAGGGCACACGCTGAACCGTGAAGAATCAGTGTTTAAGCCATTGCGCGGTGTGAGGATGCATTCAGCAAACAAGATTATACCAGTAAACGCAATCCCCTGATTTCAAGAGCTGCAGCTATTAGGTTTCCTGAGCCTGCTCTTGTGTATGAAGTGTGCATATTTAGTCTAGGGGGCACAAATGGGAAGAGCACATGCAAAAGTAATTTTCTCTCTTGATAACCAGCGAGTACTGACAGTGGTTGGTGAATTTTCTTGCCATAGCACACTACTGGAGGACAGCATGTCTTTGAAATTTTATATTGCCTACAAAATACCTTAAACTTAAGAGATGTGAATGGAACCAGTCACACTCCCAGCAAAGTATCACATATTAATTCCAGACCTTTCTTATATTTCATATAAATATAGTCATAATATTACATTTATAATGATGCAATTTCCACCTATAAATTATCTGAAAATCAATACAGTAAGGTAATACTCCTATTATTAACTAAAACAACCATATAGTATTCTCAAAATGTTCTTGACAGATTCCTAAACAGTGGATAGACTGGTCCATTAATCCTTCCCTGGACAGAGTAATTTGGAAGATCAGTTAATTCTGTGTGGCTTTTCATCATCAATGAAGTTTATAGGTCTGTACTTTACTGTCACACCTCAGACAGTTGGTAAGAACCTCAAATACATAAGAAATAAAGCAGTATGGTTACAATTTGTGAAAAAAAAATATTGAAAGGTAAATATATGCATCTGTCTCTATCAGACATTCATTCCATTTTAAAGAACTAATTTTCTTTGAGTTAGATTTCTGATTTTTGCCAGGAATCACATTGGCAAGCTTACAAAATTTAAGTTTTGGAATGGACACGAGATAACATCTGCTCATGATGAACTTCCAAATGAGTACACAAATTTGTGCTTTGCTCTGCTTTCTTATCAACTGGTGTCTAAAACGTCACAAAAATCCTACTGGTACGCTGAACAATAAAGGAGGTCTCCATTTGCAGTATAGTAAGCTAATTCTGTGAGCCACGAGGTGGTCAGCGCATTTGCACATCTGATCAAGTAGGATTAATTCCAACCCCTTCACCCCTTTTTGGTGACAAGTGCTGACTATCAGTGACTGAGAACTGCATTGTCTGATGGAACTCTAGAGTTATCTTCATTTTATCACATTTTTAAAAGTTCGGAAGACAACTTTTATGAGATTCACATCTGGTAAGTTTGTCTCCAAAGCCCAGGGTGAACACTCAAAATATTAACTAGACTCAAAAAAAAAAAAAAAAAAAGAGAGAGAGAAAAAAAGAAAGAAAATAAATAAAAATAATGCTTCTATTTTTGTCAATGACAAAACTGTCAAAACATCTTCCTTTTCCCTTTCTACTTCCCTGGTACCCCCCACCAGGCAAACTGAAAGCTCTATAGCTTTTCATCTTGGCATTTTCAACTAGAGGCAGCATAAATCCCAGTGGAAGGTATTCATGAATCTTTCTGGACAAAGACCCCCATTTTGCAGTTGGATATAGTCACACAGCTACTGACTATGTGACTATCCTCAGAGCCCAGCATTTGGTGTTAACAAAGCCACGCACAGAAGAAAAATCAACTCTGCAAATCCATGTGCTATAAATATCCTCCCGTAATTAAAGAAAAAAAATGTTCCTACTCTAGTTATTTTGATTACAAACTGTTAAAATAAATCATTAATAGGTGGGAGGGGGGCGGGAGAGGGGAAGGTGATGGGGGTGGGGGGTAGGGAAGGCACTAAAACTGGATATACATTGAATTTTGAGGCTCTAACAAGTCAAATAAAAGGCTGTTGGATCCCTACACATAGATATCATCACGGGTGCAACTGATACAGCATGAATGGCTTTTCTTTGGGAAGATGGTTGGCTGCTATAAGATGCCAAGTACTAGCATATTAGGATGCCAAGTAGTTGTCAGCAGGACAAGCAGCAAGCATAATTCACAGAAAGATCTGCACTTCAGCCTAGCAGAAACCTCGGTTTATCAGAAGTTCTTAATTAGCTTTTATCTACAAGAACTTACAGTATCTTAGGCACTCTCCAGAATTAAACACAAGGCAAAAGACTGATGACTGCTGTCAGTTCCAGCCTATCCTTAATTCTCTCCCTCATTCCCAGCAAAAAGAAAGGAAAGGCCTTGCGGCCTTTCCTTTACCCCAGTGACTGACTGGGAGCTTGGTACAGGCAACCTTTTCTGTTTAAAAACCTGACACTGAGACAGCATCCTAAACAAAGGATTAGAACTAATTTATTTCTTTTATACCTATTATAAAGTAGAACTGCTTCACCAAGACAAATTGGGGAATGAAGTATGAAAAGGGGCTATTGTATTCTTGGGAAATGGGCTCATGTCCAATAAGCAAGAGAGAAATTTTAGCCAGGATCTCTTACAACTCTAGTCCATGCTTTACTGAAAAGGGGATATCTCCGTCCTAGTGTTTTGCTGTGGATGTTGAAGACCACTACCTCAATCACGGTGATTAGCTCCAGGGAAAGTTTCACAGCTGTAATTCCATTTTGGGATGAAATATCTCTTTCTAGCCAAAAAATAGGTTTTAATTCTTCTGGAAGGATGGACTGCAAACAGAAACTCTCCTCTTGGCTTTTTCTGCTAATACTTAGCAGACTCTTGGCTTAATGTTCAGTCTTCTCTAAATTGAACTCCCAGATATCTACCTCTTCAGTGCATAATAGACAACATATATGCTCATATATGTTCAGAAGCTCGGAGTTCTATATAATGCTGTCCCTAGTGCAAGTCAATGCCTGAGCCTATAATCTGACCTATAAATGAGCAAAAAGGAATAACTACATGAATGTAATTATTATTTGTGAAATTTGGACCCATTTAGGTCAACGATTTCCTGATGAGAGAACTGGCTCCAGCAACCTCAGTGTTGTGCAGATCTGGGTTCACAGTGTGACTACTCGATGCTTTTGCATTTTGTTTCTGTCCCTAAGTGCCTAATATCCTCCACGGAAATGGGAGCACTATTCCTGTATCATGTGTGGTTTTGTTTTGGGAAATAAAAATAAATAAATAAATAAGCAGCATGAGCTCTCTCAGAAACCAATGAATACTTTTCAAGTGGGATTCACAACACCTATTCACCTAATCTTGTTTTAATCTGTGATTAGGAAACAGAACAACTATTCCCCTAAATCTTTATTTTCCCTGAATTAAGCACATCAGATCCACTTTTAAGCTTCTTCATCAACCTTAGAATATAGATGAGTAAAGTGTAATTATACTTTTAAAAAAATAATTTCAGGTTCATAGAAGTATTTAAAAGCTTGATTACTGGAAATCTTCTTATGAAAAAGCTAGTTTTGATCCTCCTTGTTAGGTAGCATGATTTAAAATACAAGAAAAATCTTTAAAAAATACTATTTCTAACAAAAGGAACATACCTATTTATTCAAGTTACCACATAGGCCTCAAACCTAAAAATAAAACTGCATTATTTTTAATAGAGAATGACACATATAAACCTGTGTTTAAGAGGGAGTTTATAGTGTCAGGAGATTAATATTGGCTGCCGAGAACAGCAGCTATGTTTATAGCTGCAGATCTGGAAAAAAAAAATAACAAAAACATTAATTTCTAAAAGACTTTGGGGGTGAGGAGGTGCCAGATAGCATTGCTGCAGGATGTTTAGCTCAGCAAGCGTTTGTTTCAGTTATTCTTTTTGGTTTGTTCTTCACACCAAATGTCCAATATCTGCAAAGCAGATGCTTGTCTGGAGCACAAAATCTACAGCCTAATACTTATACAGACATGCAACCTTAAGCAGAGTTTGCTTAATTATAGGAGAATATATTATTAAGAGCTGAAAATTAGGGAAAGCCTCAAAACCATCTGCTTACACTTTTCATTTTAGCAATTTCATCTGTGCACTTTTTTTTCTTTCATCAATTCAGAACAATTTTTCATACCCCCAAAAATAATGTAAACGAGATTTTTCCAACTGTCCCTTGGCCTTTAAGGCTGCTAAATGTTACACAGTGTTCTTATAACTGCTACGTGCGACATGATGCCAGGAAAAACAATAGCTGTATTTATAAGATACATTATTGAGGGTTCCAACTCACAATTCAGAGACTTCGTGGTTGGAATCTAAGTTATTTGCCAGTATGCATTCAGTGGTTATTAATCCACTGTTTGGACTGCAAGTCAGTTTTTAGCATGATATGTTCTTCTTTGTTAATTGATAAACAAGTTTTGTACAAAAAAAAACAACCAAACAAAAAAAACAAAAAAACACTCTTAATTTATCAATAAACCAATTTCCTTTGCAAACGAGCAGTGATAAATTGTTTAAATCTTGCGTCTTATCTTAGAGTTTATAATGGGTACTTCAACTAGTATTTTACCGGTACATATATATGCTGGTCTCATCCCAGATTTTTCCCCCCACACCTCTCTCTGATAATTAATTTCTCAAAGACGTGTAATCTTTCAAAACTTCATGACACTTACTAGAAAATGATTCTCAGCCTGTCTTACAAGCTACATTTTGTTCAGTCACAGACAGATTTCACCAGTTTGCTCTCTTTACAGATATAATTATACTCTTCACTAAGTCATAGTTTCCCTGCTGAGTGACAATTTTCTGGCATGATAACGTACAGTTCAGAAAGTGCCACTTGCTGCCTTAAAGCAATGCTAAGCAAACTCCACTGGCAAACAGGGACAAGGCAGAGGGATTTTACAGGAATGAGGGGGTGACTGTGGAGACCCATCCCCAAGCAACCATTTTTCGGGTGAAATTATTGCAGAAATACCATAGACTAACAGAGATTGAAAGGGGCTAGGGAAGGTCCTCGGGTGAAACACGTGGAACCAAAAAACCAAAGGCAAGGAGCACACAAGAGGTGTTCTCCACTGGGAGACCCACACCATTAAACAGACACCCACAAGAATCTAGTCTCGTCAGTAATTAGGAGATTTAGGCCAGAGCTGCAGAGTTGAAATTAAGTGGTTCTTCCAACCCCACTAATCATACACAGTTTAGGGAATGTGAGGATGCTGATTTTTCAAGTCACAAAAGCTGTTTTGCTAGTACTATTAATCTACTTTGATGCTGCTAGAAGACTTTCATTAACTCTTCACTACAAGGAGAACTACTTAAGAAAAACAAAAAAACCCACTATGCACCACTGCCTCTGAAATGTTGCACACTCTCAGTTCACATCAAGAAAACTGAATTCCTTGAGGATTACTAATGATTGCTTTCATTTTCCTTCTCCTTATTATTATAGTAGAAGTCTCTAGTTTAGTAAAAGGCAAATTTATCTGGATAGGCATTACTCAAATATTTCTATTTTTGATTCTCTAATTAGAGTGGGCAAAAGAGAGACCATTTTTTATATTCAGCTGATTTTATGCATTGCAGTGTTCTTATTTTACTTCTAAAAATTATATATGTCTATTTTAAAATAGTCTTCCTAAAATATTAGCTCCCTGAATGCAACAAAATTTTCTGGAAAAAAATACATGAATGGTAAATTGAGAACTTAGGTCATTTATAATCAGCAATTAAAAGCAAGACACTAGAGACAGCTGAAACAATAGGAGAAGAGCTGAAGAAAAGGGCAGGGAAGGGTTTTGGTGCTCAGATTTCAATGGAGCACCAAGTAATACTTTCACATCCAGAATGGGTCCTCCATAAAAAGTCTGCAAGCAGGAAATCTAGCGTCTCCATCTCCCTGCCCTAAAGCACGCATGCAACATTCTTATTTGCCAGTAGAGACATGAGAGTTTTCAAACTAACCCATACACAAGGAGAACATCAGACAATTATTGCTCCAAGTTTCCCTCCTGATCTGGGCCACAAAGATGTGTTTTAACATGTTAAGAAAACTTTTTCCCGTTATATTATATGAGCTAGTTTTTGACAAACACTTATCTTGTGGTTTTGTCGAAGTATTATGACAGTTCAGTATGATCCCTCCTCATAAGTGTGTAGATATTTGCTATTTTGCCCCAACAGGCTACAAATGGGCAGCACAGGTACTTTGCTTCACTCTCCCACCTGGCCTGCAATAATAATAATAAAATAATCACACACACCCCTTCAAACTTTTTATAAAAACGTTTAAAATCATTTCTAGTTCAGAGCATGTCAGTAGTGGCAGATGAGCCCACTGTCTCCTGCCAAGGCAAAGTCAACATCTCTACTCTCTTTGGTTTCCAAGCCTTATCTGGTGGTTGAGGAGACCTAAGAGGGACCTGAATTTGGTTATAGGCACACGGTCAGACCCTACACACACCTGGCTTCGCCAGCTCAAAAGATCCTATGTTTTTGAGCCTGGAACCTAACAAATGCTGTGGTAGGCCAAACTAATTGCCACAAAATAGATCTGGAGTCACCAATAGAGAAAGAGTTTTCACCATTGCCATGAGAAGCAATGCTGAAAAGGAGAAAAATGCATAGAGCAAATTTGCCCAGACAGTCCCTGATGAGGTATACAGAATACATTTGTTTTCACTTTTTTTTTTTTTTTTTTTATGCAGGACTAATTTGTCATTGCGCTTGCTTATAATTAGTCATTTGTATTTGCACAGGCAGTTATGCCACCATATGGCCAGTGGCCCCTTGAGAGGACAAGCCTGTAGGCACAACTGCTGTCGGCATATGAGGGCATTGGAAGGATTTTGAAACATTATCACACTAATGAGACCTCACATTTCTGTCGGTGCCAGGACCTGAGCATAAAATTCTGCATTTTCGCTGCAAAGAATCATAACGTTGCAAACACTGAGAGGAAAGGCTGAGTCCTTCCTTCTTACTTAGATGCAGGTCATGCCTCCAGCTACTGCAAGAAGAACAAAGAACTAGAGGGGATGAGGGACTGGGGACCGCACTTTTGCCTTCCCTCTGTGGAACTAATTTATACCATGATATAACTAACACCTCTTCAGATTTTTCATTTGTCTATACAGTGATTTAATTTGATAGATAATGCATGTATGAAAACATGAGGTCATTCCTTTTTTTATTCTGCCTGATGCTCTGAAAAGCATGTTTGTGTTTGATCACAAATTTTGAGAAAATAAAGTAAAAAGAAGCCAGATCGAGTGAAACTAATTTTTTTTTTTTACAATAGCAAAAACATAAATCAGACTGTGTGGAAAAAAATGCTGTCCTCCTCTGCCACATAATGTTTGTTTTTTTTTATTTAAGATATTTAAGTGAAATTCTGTACTACATCCAGCACAAGTCTGGAAAAGCACCAGAAATTTCTAAACGGCTGCAATAAAACATGATGGTATTCTTGGATAGGAAGTATTAGACAGATGGAGGGAACCCTATTAATGCCCAGCAATGCATCAAGCAATGCAATTGCACACTGTAGCCAGGATTCAGTTACCAGTGCTTTGCTAGGTATAAAGGTACACAGAACCACCTATTTTGACAGCTGTCATTAAATTACATGCTGCTCGATATCGTGGTAGTTATCGTAAGATCGTCTGCTCATTACACAAAGTAAAAGTTTCACGTACCAACCAGGAACAACCAGGATTTACAACAGGACTGGAAGTCTGCTTCAAGTTCACAGTACAACAGACAGCATTATGCCGGTCTCTAGGTACAGCATTTACTGAAGTTCCCTGATCTAATCCTGGAAGTTGCATTTACCTATTGAGAAAGACGTTCTTGGAAGGTCAAGGCTAACCCCGAACCCGTTTGGAAGCCAAAGGCAGGCTTTTACCAAGAAAGGAACATAACAGCAGTAGAAGCCTGGGTTGGAACATATCCCAGTTAAACGCATTAACTCAACACAGCCAAGCAGGTGCATTCCTGAGTTCATACTCAAGTAGAGCCCCCCAGACCTTCCTCAGTGCCCAAACTGTCCCAGTCTTGTTGGCTTTCTGTGTAAATCAGTGCTGTTCCTCCTCTTGCATGCAGCACAGATATTGCTAGAATTTCCTAAAGTGGCCTTATAGCAAGAACAACTACTGAACTATTGAAGACTGCAGCCCATCACTGCTGTCAAAGACTATTCGGATCTTGGTGACAGACGGCAGCTCCTACCGAGGTACATGTTAAGAGGAGGAAACATTTCTTGGGATAATACTTGATACACACAGCCAGAAAAATTGGAACCAGACAGAGAGATCAAGCGCAGGCAAAATCATCTTGGTTATGAAACTTGGCCTCCAAATTACAGGTAGGGAGGTTCTGTGCAGAAAACTCTAGTGCTGTGGGTGCTCAGCTGGGGCAGTGAACTGCACAGCTGGCTTTTTAACGAGTTGTATCTTCATACGCAGATGTAGGACACCTGCACCTGCTTTACAGAAAGCATTGACTTGCTCTATTTTTTTGTCTCCTACATTTAGAAAGAATATTAGCTACTGTGGTTCTCTTTTGCCAACCACTTCAACCTCATTAAATAATTTAGCAAAAGATCTGCTTTAGAGATGAAGCAACTAAGGAAGGAATTAGAAGCTAGGGCTCAGTACTGTCCAGTGCAAAGCGTAGCATTATTTCCTGGAAGAATTCCCATTTTTCAGCTAATAGTTTTTCCATTGATTTCCATCTCACAACATCAGAATTACAAACTGCTACTTGCCAGAATCACAGTTACAATATATGTAAGCATATGATAATTCATTATATAAATTTAACAAATCAATTATATCCTGAATGCGCTATTACAATCAGCTTTCTATATTACTATAGCCTTCCACATTTCAGTATGTTGTTGTTCCAATTCAGTCTGTAATTATATAATGGGTAATGACTATTTGCTAATGAGGTCACAGAATTTCTTCAGAATTATTTTCTTGGTCATATTAATAAAAAACCTCCAGGTCAAAGGCAAAAAACCAGTCATTTCTAATTTTATTATTTTAAATATATTCTGGTCAGCATTATCTATGCAATAGTTTTCCTGACTCATATTTTGCCTACCTGTATTTCTAGAGCTCTTGTTTTAAGCAAGTTGAAAGATGCAATCGATGTGACTGTTTTATATGCTGAGAGATAGAAAAAAAAAATATACGAATTCATGTTTCTCCTTGCACTGAACCCTAGCAATACTTTTCTTAAACATTTTTAATAGAATCTATGCAACACTTGTTTCCTTTTAGGAGCAGAGAAGATGCCAGATGGGGGTATGCTTCATACAAGGATGGAAATTATTAGATAGTCATACATTTTCAAGAGCCAAACAATTCTACTATAGGAATTGCTGCTGTGGATAAAGATCTGTTGTCCCTTTCTCTTCAGGGATTTTGCCTAGTAGAAACATATTTAGGCTCTCATTTAAAATCCTGGCTTACTGATACTGTTATGAGGAAGCTGGGTTCCACACACATATGAAGAAGAAATTAAATATAAACAAACACCAAAAATAACATTTTAGGAAAAGTTTGCATGTGAATATAAGTCAGAAGCACTTCCACATATCTAGTACAAATACACCCTGTATTAATGCTAATGCCAAACAGAGCAATTTCTATGATCCTCCAGGCACCGTCAGCTCAGATTTTGTTCTTAATCTAGCTTGGAGAGTAATAAAAACCAGACTTCTAAGTCAATTTCATTTGCAGAGATTAAAGCAAAAAAAAGATTAAATGAAGAGCAAACATGGTGGAAATTAAAGTTTGGGTATCAATATCGTCACTACTCTTGCAAACTTCTCCAGTGCTCTGAATCTTCTCAAATTATGTCTTTATTTTTTTCCCCTTCCCACACAGTGGCTTAATGAAAGGTAGCAGTACTTTGCAGATGTTATAAACTGTGTAAGATAATTGCTAGCCTTGGGAATTCTTCTCTATTTGATTGACATTTAAAATTCAGGAAATTTAATTAAAAATACCTATATCATAATTGCAGAGCCTAGTTTTCTTCAGCACTTTGCCTTCACACCTAAACGATGTCTTTTTTTTTTTTTTTTTTTTTTTGGGTCGTCCTAAAGGACAACTCTAGGGCAACTGGCATGAACTATTATGTCTGTGTTAAAAGCCACAAATGCAACGTCAAAGCCTTTTTTTTTTTCCCCCCTGCTAAACCAAGTCACAAGTGATTAAGTACAATACAGTTGGGAATTCTTAACCCCTAGCAGAGCAAACTGTAAACATTAAGGTACCAGTCAGAGGTCTCTTCAGAGATACTCAACTTGTATAATCCTGAAGATAGCTGAAGCTTGAGGCCTTTAAACCCATTTTCTGGCAGACCAGAAATCCCTCTTGAAGCATATTTGTGATTGCCTTTTTTTTTTTTTTTCTCCCCCACTTAGTACTCATAACCATGGATAGCATATCTTAGAGCTATTTAAATATTTAAAAAAAAAAAAAACTTATTTTTTTTTAAAGTGTGTGTGTGTGTGTAAGCGGGTGTCTGCACAAGCAGATCTATATTATAAGGACGAGTGTGTTTTGGAGAAAGCATATGGTACTGATTCTTTTCTAAGGATACTCAAGGAATACTACATTCGTGGTAATAAAAATAAAATTAACTAAAATTAACTAAATACGAAAATCTTGCCTGGATATTGGTTTCCATGACACAAATCTGACATCTCTTCATGCTCTATGGCCAGAAATTTTCAGTTTTCAGAGCAACACTAAGAAAAATCCATTTCGTTAGACTACCAAGAAACATGTTGTCATGTGTCAGAATCCCTGGCAATCCTCAATGTTTTTATAAGCACATCGGATGCAATCTAGACACAGATCACACTGTGATCCTTTCCTTCTTTTGACACAGTGAAAGCTTGATCATTTGATCTTACCTTCTTCTTCTTTCCAGTGTGTGGACAGGATGACTTGGACAGCACCTTCGCATGCAGTAGGACAGCAGTTCTTCCCTAGCCTCACAATTTCTGCTGTACGTCCTCATACTGCTGCAGTTTAAAGGAGAGAGGCTGGACTGGAACTCTGGATCTCTCCATAGTTGCTGGGGTAATTTGGGGTAATTCATTTCCCTTCTGGAGGTTTGGTTTTCCCTTCTGTAAAACAGGAATTATGATACTCGCCTCCTCTGCGGGCCGTGTTGAAATGAATTGACTGAGTTACTGCTATTCTCTATGGTTTAAAGTTGCAATCATTTCTTAATTTAGCTTATTTATTTGAAGGATCAATATTTTACAAAGTGTTTAAATAAAATATTTTTTTCAATAAAAAAATCCATCTACATTCAAATTTTAAAATGAGTTCCCTTAAGTTAAATTGGCAAATATATTGTCTCTCCTTAGCAATTCTTGAAGTGGTAAAAATATAGTTGTAAAATAAACTACTGTGAAAATATAGTGATAAAAAAAAACATATTGCTTAAGTATTACAAAGTAACTAATTAGGATTTTAATTACCATCAAAGTTGTTTTATTTATACATCTATCTACTAAAACTAGAATCGTTTGATCCCCTAGTAGTGCATGTGGTATCTTACTGTTCAAAATATAAATAAGATACAGTTATAATAAATGCCTCTATTTGTAAATAAGTAATTTCTAACTAAATATTACAAAGGAGTTTGTGTTATCACAAGCAGTTACTTAAGAAATAAGTAAAAGACTTCTCTTCCAAATTATATTTGAGCTTACCTATAATCAAAAGACTTCCCAACTCTCTGTTTTTTTAATGATAAAAATTCTTGTTGAGAAGTTACCTTCAATAAACCTTCCTAGACTCACTGATATTTATAAAAAGAGACTTAATTTCTTGAGGAAAAAGACTCATTTTTTTTTGTTGTTGTTTTGCTGTCTTAAGGCACCAGCTAAAACATATTACTTCTCTGGGAGATTTACTCATTAGAAATATCTTAAAGACTTAACAAGGAGGTCTCCTGGTATTAAAAAGGACACTACTCTTGAGTGGTTGCTTTTATTTGTTTAACCAAATTGCTGCATTAACTGCAGTCTGTAGTAGCTCCTCCCCCAAATTAAAGGTTACTGTCAGTCACTCTCTGCTAGACAATACCCAAGAAACCTGAAAGATATAAAAGTACATCCCAGAGTGTATGCAGTTAGACTCTCATGCAATAAGTCTAGTTTTACAGTCAAGAGAAAACTTTCATTCTCATTAATGCCTCTTGTTCCTGTCACTTGCTGAATGGAGCCAGCAATTGCTTAAGAATTTTATATAGATTGCCTTAAATAATTTGTTTAATAAAACAAGAAACCAGAAAGCCATGAGCTATTGCGTTCTGCACATTTTTGCTATGCAAGGAGTCTCTAAGTACTTTCTAGGTTACACTAGACATAAGGGCAGATTCATTACTAGAATGACCAAAAATGCAGTATTATAATGCCTTTAGTGGGCTGCACTCATGCTCTTCTCTCACTTCGTTTCAACACATTCTTTTTGGTATTTTTAGCCATTAGTCTGAGGAGATTCAAAGCTACAGTTTTTGTCTTTAAGGAGAAAGCTCTCTGCAAAGTTAAAAGGAGATTAAAAACAGAAAAGAAGTGAGGAAGAGGAGGAGTGTTCTCTGCACCCTTCTTGCTGCAGCTGTGCTGCAGAAAATAATGTGAGATCCATCCATTGAAAGAGACCTCAAGGAGAAGCATTAAGCCTTCAACCTCAATCTCAACTCAGATGCCTCTGCCCGCAGCATTATAAGCAATTTTAAGGATTCCCATCCAAGCACATACCTGGGGTGACTCTGTTTAATCTGTGAGATCTGATCACAGGTGATATGACTTACAGGCAGAGTTGGGGCTCTAAGGAACAGATAAAAAATATAGTACTGCAGTAAATAAGAGCATAAAAAGCTCTGCCAAATGTATCTTTTAGTCAGTGTAAAGCTACATTAGATCCCAATTTTGTAAGATCTTCTACCAGTTCCATTAACTGCTTGGTAGCTGGTATTTAACAGTATTGTTAGGACAAAAGAATACAATCCCTGAATCACACATACAGAGACCGTATACTAATTACTGGATCTCCTGCAATTAGCTGCAAACAGATTCTGTGACTACTTGGCACCTAACAGATTACTGTGAATGTAAGAATGGGTAATTTTGTTTCTTTCTGAAGAAAGAAAAACATTATTTATTGTTATTATGAATTAAGTGGGCAGAATTCACCATAACATCGTCCTATAAATAGGATTACCTTTCTCTCCCTCAGCACTGATTTTGAGCCACGGTTCTTCTGTTCAAGAACCTCTTAGCATCCCAGCCGAAAACAAGACCATAAAATCTCTATATACTGTTTAGTTTCATATTGACTAGTGAGATTAGAATGTGATAAGCTTAAGCATAGCACGAAGAGGTCCATGTGGAGAAGAAAAATGAACAAACAATTCTGCTTCAACTTGCAATGACGTAAAGCGGGATTGGGCTCTCAGGTTTCAATTAGCATATTTTCAGAATTCAAGAGTAGAATATGGCCTGGTATGTTTTTGTTTCCCTCAAACAGAATTATCCTCAACACCAAAGGTTATTTTTAAATCTGTTGGGCAGTGAAGTGAAATCATTCTTTACTTATTGAGAAGAATCGCCAGGCTATTCCCATTTCACTGCACTTAAAATATACCTGGGTTGATTAGAGCTTTCCTTCAGAGATCTATATCATACAGAACAAACCAAGGTTACATTACAACCTTGCGGGTTGCTGACACTCCAAAAAATTAACTCAGCACTTCCATTCTTGCTGTCTTGCAGGGATAACCATAGAGGAAATTTCGTGTTCAGCTACCAGGAGAGCTGCTAAGCAGATTTATGAGTTGGATGTTGATCTCAATTTACCATGCATCAGTCTAAAGCTAGCATTAATGGACCTGCTCCAGATGTACAGTAGTGTAAAGAAAATCTCCTATACCTGGGGGTTTTAACCCTGATGAGTTTTCTTGATACTCAGAGATGGTTCCCACCATGTACCTTTATCACTGGACAAGACATCAACCATTATACTATGCAGCTGTTGAACATGCCAGGATGCCAAGCTTCCTTATTTTTTATGGTCATGGATCTGACTCCCCATGGTTTGACCAAGGGGGACAGGAAATGCTCAAGAAAATATGAACTATCATATTCTGGGAAATTACACATGCTTTATTTGTTTATGCTGAGCAGAAGCTCTGAAACCTTATACATGAGCAGATAAGATGCCTATGCTCAGATTTGATATCCATAGGGTCCTTGGAATGATTAAATCAAGAGGAAAAATATGCAAGAGAAGGAAATGAGTTTCTTCCGCCACAGTCTTTTCTCTTTGTTCCTGTCTCAATAGCTCCTGAAACCTCATCACTGCTTTCCATAATCCTCTCTTACTTTCCACTTCTCTGAAATGGATGCTGGCCAAAGGGAAGTTAGAGTGCAGAATAACGAGACACTAAAATACAGTTTTTGTACTTCTGAAGGATTCAGATAAAAGAGCAAGCTAAAAGGAGACAAAATGTGTACTGTGAAAAAAAAAACAGTATTACCACAGATTTAGGAAGTCTATATGCCAAAAAGACATGAAAATTACATCTGGGCACAGAATAAACTTCTGGTCCTGCAAGACTTGGAATCAATACTTGAAATCTACCCTGAACCAGGGAGATCATCTAGAGAGGAGAACACTGTATCAATCAATCAGAGCTGCTCAAAAATCTCACTGATCATTTGAATTGCCAAATTTTTATATCTGCCTTTTATTTCTGCTTTTACTATAAATCCTATCTAAAAAAATTGAAGTAACTGAATTAGAAAACAGAATGCTTTGATGACTTCAAATTTTGCAGAAATTTTAAAAAGGAGATTTCTCTGAATCTGAATCAATTTAGATGAATAGCTATTTTTTTCAAACAAACAGGATTATTTCCAGCAGATCAGTCTTTCCTGTTTTTCCACAAGAAGAAATGTAGAAGACATGCAGCTTTTCAAGACTTTCTGACTTTCTGACGAGACTTAAATCATGACAGAATTTGAGGAATGAATGGGTTCTACCCAGAGGCATCTTTTTTATTCTTTGAGTAACAATGAATTACCTTAATATGTTCTGTGACTAGGTGTATTACTACAAAACAGACTGTGGGACCAAATGACATTTACCTTTGAATGCCTCCAAATGGCTTCTCAGGGCAGTCCAAAAACCATATTTTGTAGTTTGAAAGAAAGGGTAGAGTGAAGGAAGCCTTCAGTGAGATGTGGACATTTTGCAGACGGTATCACGCAGCTCATTTATACCACAAATGTGCCAGTGACTGCACTGGATGTACACTGAGCTAATGGGGAACATGTTTTGAAATGAACTTGCACCACAACAAAGAATTTAGGCATTAGTCATGATTTGCTGGCACGAGTCTGAAAATGGTTTCTTTGACTCTACATTGACTGCAGTTATATCTGGCTTTGAGTCTCATCAGCATATATAGCTTTCAAAATACTGCAATATAAACATTATAGCATTGGCCTATGTCTTCAACGGGTTTAAGGTCTGTGAAAAGCGAGCACATTTGCCTTTGAAACAGAACCTAGATAAAAGCAGTAGCAGTTTGCTAGAGCAGTGTCTGTGGTTAGGGAAGGCTGCAAGAGGAGCTTGTGAGCACTCAGAGTGAAAGCGGCGTGGAGCGAAGAGCGGGGCTTTGCTCTGTAATCAGGGTGGAAACGCACCGCACATCCAGCAGAGCCTCACAGCTGGCACTAGCTCATGGTTACAGTCTGATCACATTGAACCTCGTGCACATAAGCATCTCTTTTTTTTCGCTTTAAACCTAGCCGGAGTTAAACAGGCCAAACAGACTGAAAGGATAACAGTGAAAGAGCCTGCAATCAGTTTTTTCATCTGTGTCTCAGAATGAAAAAGGAATATATGAGTCATTTTCTTTTACAATGGAGAAGTATGAATCCTCTTGCATCTGGCTAATTCCAAGGACTGTCCAAACAGAATTTCATTGTAATTTGTCACAGATCTACAATGCGATTGGAAATGTTTCTTGAAGTTTGTTGTCATGGCTTTTGAATTTAGTGCTAAAATATTATTCTTTCAGCGGAATTTCAGTTACACAACTGTTACACAAGCAATTAGTAATAAAGCAATTTCACCAGTAAGCTATAAATGATTATTTCCACACCTGTGGATGGAGCAACAGAAAATTGAGTATGGTGACAGAGCAGTCACATCAGCCCTCAGTTTACTGTTTTGAGTCTGTTCAGACTCATGTTTTTAATATTCTCACCCTAATGTTTTGTAAGCCTCTATTGCAATGGTAAAAACAAAATGTAAGGAAAAAATGTTCAGGAGTTTAACTTGCATTTTCACAAATGATATTGCACTCTCCTCTTTGATGTGCTGTCAGTCTGGTGGGGGTAGAGGGGTTGGGACCTTTTTGTCTTTAACCGATATGGAGACTCTTGCTGTGTGAAGTAGGTTTTCTTTTTCGTCAGTCTGTTCTACATTTCTAGAGATTCTTCAGGATTTGTGTAGGATTTAAGTAGTAACAAGTTAGCTAAACAGCATCCAGTCATACTCCATTTAGTGTGTTTGAGAGCAAACTGATTCTCACTTTACAGTAAGCTTGACTTTGAATAGGAATTTTGGGATCAAAGTGGTGTATAAAATGAATAGCTATATTGTTCTGGTTTCTCCTAAATAACATAATCATAGAGGGGAAGTTTCTGCCAAAAAGCTGATAACTAGCTACCTCAAAAAGAAAGCAGACTGGCTCCACACTAAACACAGTACACACAACTCGCTGGAAACTAAGCTTGTGAACCACAAAAACATGGATGAAACTGAGACAAAAAGGCCCAGTGCAAGTTTTATGTGAACTGGAGGCAGGGGCCTCCAAGCTACGGGCAGTCGAGCGCTGGAGTGTGCTGCCCAGAGAGGCGGTGGAGTCCCCGTCCTTGGGGATGCTCAAAAGATGCCTGGGCGCGACCCAGGGCAACGCGCTGCGGGAGACCCTGCTTGAGGTGATCTCCAGAGGTCCCGTCCAACCTTGGCCATCCTCTGGTACTGTGATGCTGCACCAGGTCCCAAGGGTTCAAAGGGTCTCAGCAGCTCAGAGGCCGCTGCGTGTGTGCTGTGTCACCCCAGCGGCCTGGATACACGGGCCAGGCCTTGTTGTCTACCTTGAACTGAAAATACTGCAGGGAAACTCTGGAGATACCTTTAAAATGCATTGGAAGTGGTAAAGGTTTAACAGGAGCTGAAATATTTAACTTGATGGCTGAAGAGAACCAGCCCAGGCTGTGTGACAAGGTAGACAACAAGGACCTGGTGCAGCATCACAGTACCAGAGGATGGCCAAGGTTGGACGGGACCACCAGTGCTGGCCCTTGGGCTCCCTGCCCGCTCCTTTGCACTTGTGGGAACATCCCATGACAGGAGCTGGGAAGCCTGGAACTCAGACCTACCAGACAAAGCAGGGCAAAGCCCCCCAAACGGCTTTGCTCCCCTGTGCATGGAAGATGTGACACTGAGCCAGAGCTGAGCAGCCATGGGGCCTTGCTGAGGCCCCTTTCATGCTCTCCCGAAGGAAGCTTCCTTGTTTTAGGAGGAGCCCTGGCTCCCAGCTGGCTGAACCGGCTTAGTCTGTGCCTGCATTAACAAGCTCAGGAGGAGCCAGCACTGGTCAGGAAAAGCCCATGCTGCTCTGGGGCTAGTAAACTTGCAGGCCAAATATGGATGTTGGTGCAGTGTGTTCCCATGCACGTCCTGTATTATCCATATATGAGGGAGTAGACCTGAGAAGCCCAGGCTTTTATTAACTTTAACCAATACTGAACTGACTGCATGTCATAAATTGGCTGCATTTTATATTCAAAAAAAAAAAAAAAAAGTCTCAAGCTGCTTGCGTAGCACTGAGTGACTGAGCTTCACCTCAGAGAGATAGTCTTTCATGTAAGTTTTACGCTGGGAATTTACTTGGGGAAAGACTGCGTATCTGGAGTGCTGCTTTGCTCCCAAGAGCCACGGAGCTGGATGCAGCCGAGCACAGCACGGAGCAAGATACCGCTGCGCTTAAGAGCACAGTAGTCTTAAGCGGACAGCCTCAAAATGTAGGAAACATGTAAATACCTTGGGGTAACTTCAGACTCATGAAGCACAGATTAAAGTCCATGTCCTGTGGGAATGGTCACAATATGCTATTTCCTGCCCTGGTGCTAAAGAAGCAGCCTGGTTTCCAAACAATTTCCTTAGAGCCGTGAATTTCAACCTGGGGACACCCCAGACCACATGAATAAAAAAGTCTATTCTCTTCATCCCATCTCCACCTGGGTCTTCAACTCAGGCTTTTCTTTTGGGGCTCTTACCTCTTATGTCAGTCTTGGACAATCTTCCAGATGCAACAACTTCTCACCTTTCAAAAAAAAAAAAAAAACCAACCCCCAAAACGCCAGTGTCTCACGTCTCATCTTATGCCCATCTGGAGCCCAAAGATAATTTTTCTGGGATGATTCTTGCTATTCCACCCTTCTTTGAGATCCTTCAGAGGTATCCCCTTCTCTGCCTTATGCTGTGTTAATTCTACAAGTCTTTGATACCCTCTCTCATTTATTATCAAAAGGTCAATTCTGACTGCTAGGCAGCCTGTGCTGCCAAGTACTGCAAGCCGCCTTTCCGCTTGACTTTCAAACGGGCAGCTCTGCACTTCATCCTCTGCCACTTGGGACAGCAATAATCCTATCAAAAAGACTAAGCCTTTCTCTTCCAAACGCCCTCTTAAAAATCCCTTGTATCTTAAAGCATTCAAAATTTGATAAAACCTAAGCTGTGAGGAAAAAAAAAATATCGCATGGATTCTGCTGTCTCAGCATTTCCTTCTTTAGAAAGTCTACATTTTGCCTGAGATTTGTACATACACTTATAGTGAGAAATAGCTTTTTGTTCTGCCCTTGTCCATCTCCATGCTCAGCAGCGCTCTGACCTCCCTTCAGGGTGCCGAAACGAAGACTAGAACAGGCTGGGCTGAGAACACGGCTTTGCTGTGAGGAACAGCGTGGGCAGGTTAATGCACATTAATCCTGGAATGGGCAAGCTGGAAGAGCCAAAAAACACAGTGACCATGGCATTACTTCAGGCGTGGAATCTGGTCTTAAAAAACTTGAGTAAAACTTGAGGGTGGGGAGCATCAACTTCAAACCAGTTTGACATTACTTGGCACCTTCCAGTCATTGTCCATGTGATCTATAAAAATCACAGACTAAAATGAAAACAGATTGAAGAACAAACAGTCATTATTTCTGCAGGATGAGAGCTTGATCCTGAGAAGAAAGCTTGGCAAACAGAGAGCTCAGGAAATGCAGGAGGGAGTAAGTCTGCCAGATTTGTTTTCCTTCTCATATGGTTGCTGTTGTGCTGCAAGGCCGTGCTTAAGCACAACAGTGATATTTCCTTGCATCTGCACTCCCTTTGGTGTGCAGGGCTGTTGCTACAACAGTTCCCCACGCTGCAGAGGCTTGACATTTCATGTTGTTTCCCTTCACTGACCACTAAAATGCGAAACACAACTGGCAGGTGCCTCTGCTCCTTCGTAGCACATCCCTGTTTGCTCTCACGCTGCAAGCTGAGTGTCTGAGGTGGAGCCCGGTGTTCATCCTTGTCACCTGCAGCCTTTTCCCTGTAAGAATCAGGGTCCCTCTGTGCTTGCAGGCTCTGGTCAGGGCTCTGAAGAACTCTGTGTTCTTGCCCTTACTCAGTGTGTGACATCCTGCCTGCAGCTTCAGCCTTGTTGCACAAACCACGAAGTATCTGCAAAACACAGAGAAACGTGTCTCTGATGGCTTTTCTAGACATTAATAAAAGCTGGCAACAGAAGAGGAGCAGACCAGTGGACGTAGGAGATGTAAGAAGAGAATGGCTAAAACAGAGCCAGAATTCTTGCTCGGAATCAAGTGCACTCTTATAGTTTAACCTGGCTTAATTTTGGCTAGCTTTTCTTTCAGCCCTGCCAGAGGTTTGACTTACATTCCCAAACGTATCAGTAATCCTGAATTGCAGGTGATTGCATAACCTAAAGTTGTGATCCTATTTTTAGGGCTACACAGTAATATGTTGCTACAAGGCATAATTTAAAAACAAGACTCAATTTCTTATGCAGTGCTAGGGATATGTTTTTTTTCTGCTTTTATGCTTGCATTTTAGATTTTGAAAATACCTATTTTTGAGAGAGTGGGCATTCCTTATAACAAATCCCTGGTGGCTTTGACTAACAGTAGAAAAGGCAGTAAATCAATATTCAAATTTGTTCATGATGTTAACTATTAATAAGAATGCAGCAACTCTGCTGTTTTCGTTGTTTGGACTGTCTTGTCTTTATGCAAAAAGACCTACTAGCTTCCCGACAAGATAGTGCAATGTTTTTTCTTGCTTCCTGCAGAACAGGTTTTTAACACATGCAAAGATCCTTTGTCTCAAGTAGAATTTTCACTTTTGTAATGTTTAATGTTAATAGGAATTTGAACTGCCCTACATTTTTTCTACAGCTAACAAGATTGTTTTAAACATATACAGCTTTGTAGCCACTGTAGGTACAGAGTTATACCAGCTTTAGAATAAATCTGCTTAGTGAATAAAACTTGTGATAAGGGACTGAATTGCTTAGAAGTCTTACCCCTAAAGAATAAATATCAAATACTTTTTAAAAATTATAACAAGCCTTCCCATCTGTTCCGCTTGTTTCTATCTGATTTAATATTGACCAATGCATATTAAAAACAGTATAACATATAATAAATAATATATTAAAACTGTCTCTGAGCTTGGAAATCTTTGAACCATAAAATGCTGGAGAGCATTCTGGGGGAAAAAAATCATTAAAAGTTTATCCCATTCTCACACTCTTCCCTCAGCATCTGGTATCAGCTACTGCACAGATTGCTGGGCTGGATGGATCTTTGTTTTTTCTTGAAATGGCTGTTCTTACATCATCTGATCTTGGCAAAAGCCTTCATCTTTGCAAAAATAGACTTCATGTAAACGAGCTGGCAGTGTGAGACACAAAGCAAGGCACTATCAATTTAGGCCCAGATTCTGCTACCTCTCCTTGAAGTGAAGGGAACTCCACTCTTGCACGGAAATCAGTGCAACTGCTCATGGAGGGAGTCTCCACTTCATGTAAATAACAATGTCCCTGAACAATTCTGTTCATTAATTTCACACATTAAAAAATTAATTAGCAGAATCATTTTAAAAACAACTTCATCCAGGTCTCTTTTGGGAAATCTCAACACAAGACAAGGAGATTGATTTAACTAAGCTGTTACCAGGCCAAACATTGCAAAGGGGCCAGAGTAAAGGCAGTTCTGCCTCATCCCGGGCCTACACTGAATACCTTCTACAGACAAATGAAGATTATTACTCTTAATTATGTATTCACTAATAATCCTGAGGTTTGTTGTAACAAAAAACCCCAGGTTTTTCAGATGTGTCAGTTAGTGATTTTGTAATGAAGATTTTTACATGAACCATTTTCCCTCCGTGTTTTCTCCCCTGCAAGAAAAACTTATTCTTCAATGGTGCATCACAAACTGGTTTCTGCTCTCCTCCCTTAAGGAAAGCATAACTTGAAAATCACGCAGACGGCTTGGTACCATGAGGCTTCTAAAACAACATCTATTTCTTCAATATTGTGCCTATAGGAGATCTTCTCTCTAAATACCATGAATAGCTGTAAATGATGGCCTTCAGAGAACAAAGATAGATGAGGACTGTGTTGAAAGCCTGACCCTTAACTAAGGCACAAGGGAGATGCTGAATCTTATAACAGCTTTAGTCACATCCATGTTGCTTTGTTTTCCCTTCAGTGCAGAACATCACATCAGGAATAACCGGTACCACGAGGGCCTGACTGCGGAGGCCAAATGGCATGCAGAGAGTTTAGTGGGTGCTCTCACATGCCACCCGAGGCAAGCACATGCCAGATGCAGCCCGGAGAGCACACAGCTTGCACTGGAGCGGCACTTTGCCCGACTTGATAAAAGCTGCTACCCGAGAGGCATCAAAATCAGGACTGACTCATTTCTGACATGGCCCAAATGGCCGGCCAAAGAGCTGGAGCTGGCTGCACCCAGCTGCACAGATAGCCTTAAAATGCAGAAAGAGCGACTGAAAAAGTAGATGAATTAATGCCAGAGAATAGGTTACTCAAGGAGGTAAAACTGCCCAGTGCTTTGCACTAACCCTTGGGAGAAACCCAGGGGCATTTCCTGTCTGTTTTGGACTTAAGTAACCGAGAGAGTTAACACGTTTCTTTATCTCAATTTTCCACTTGGCATTTCTGTAGAGTGTTTTGGAATTTATTGGTAAAAAAAAGTAATAGCTTACAGAAGAGCACCAACATCATATTTCTTATTACTATTAAAGCAATTTCAAGCACTGTAGCATTACATTTTGTCCAGTTATACTGCTGAGCAAGACCAGATTGTTCTGTACTTGGAGAAAAATACAATAGCAGTATAATGAAAGAAGGCAGAATACATCATAATAAAGGTCCACTCTGCTTTTAGCATTCATGAACAAAATTCAAAATTTTAAACAGTGTCCTTTTTGGGTTGATGAATACTGCTTAACTCATGATGGAAAGAAAATGGATTTTATTACTTGCCTGCAAAAACATTTTTTTTATTCTTTTTCCCCTTACAAAATGCAAACTGAAAATAATATAAAACAAAGCAGGTAAAAATCCTCCTTTTTATTCTGTACTGTTCCCCAGAATTTTGTTTCTGGAGTCCTTGTATTTTTAGGGTAGCAACTTCAACAAGTAAACTGTAATGTAATCCAGAAGGAAGAGGTTCTTTGCTTGCAAGCTCCCTTAATGAGGATACCAAGCATCTTGCAAAGGATACATCAGAAAACTCCTGCCTTCTTTGGTGACTCCCAGATAGACTGTCCTTACCAATTCGGATCTGTCCAGATATATCATCACCACCCTTAGGGCAATAAAGGAAATCTTGTTTCCTTTATTGGAAGGATATGGTCAAATGAAAATATTATGGACACCTACTCTAAATTAACTCAGTTGTGACTCTTCCACCGTGCCCCTCACCAGCTAATCCGATCACTGCTCTTCCGTGCCATGTTTGGGAAGACCAGCGTTTCGTTCGGAAAGAGCGTACCCTGCATATATGCACTCCTTGGCTGCAAGCCTTTTATGCTCCATCCTGAACCCGTAATGAAAGGGTTTTCTCTAGAAGGACAACTGTATTTTTAAACAAAATCAAACTGCATTAAGTCCCTGGGACAGTAGTTTTCAAACCTTTGCATTATTGCTCACCCTCAAGGCAACTTGTAAATCAGAGATTTCAAGCCTTAAATCCGTTTCTGTATTTAGCTGAAACCATAGAGCTGTGGTTTTTTGATCTGCAAAAGCCCCAAACATGTTGTAAGGAAGGGCAGACCCCCTTACAAATCCGAGACTTCTGATAATAGGTTTGCTCTTTTTTTTTGGTTACCTTTTCACGGACCCCTCAAATCTCATTCCTGAATCACAGCAGTTTTGCAGACCACAAGCTGAAATTCACTATTTAAAAAGGGGCTGTCACTTTTTGTGGCATGCAAGCCAGATTTCTCATCTCCACTCTGTCACCAGGCAAAAAAATGTAGAGATGGCAAAGAGACTGAACTGAGGGTTTCTGGAGTCTGGCACACTTAAAATAAACCAATAACCAGTAAAGCAGAAGACCCTCTGCACCAGACTACCATGAAGAACAATTCCGAGCACAACTGCAGACTTGGAAACTAAAGATTGGACTCCTGCTACAGAGACCAGTCACAGCTGGATAACACCTAAAAATAAAATAATTAAAAAAAAAGAATAATTTCCTCTAAAAGTTTCTTATGAAATAGGCTCTTTTTCTTCCAGAAAGAATATTTGATGCTCTAAATAAATATAGCTCCACAGGAAAGATAAGGGAGTCCTGCTCTAAATGGCAACCTGCCTAATGCATCCAATGGCTCTGGATGTACTTTCCTTGTGGACTGCCTTCTGGCTGGAGATTCAAAACCCACCTGCTAATGGGCTTTTGGGCTTCAACACTTGAAACTTTGACCATCCATCAGTTCAAAAAGAAATAGTTAAACCAGAGATAATTTCAGGAAATCTTTTGGGTTCTAAAAACTGGCAATTATTTTTCCTTTGGAAAAAATTTGATTAGCTCTATCCACTACAGCCATTTCCTGCTTCACCCTCCCCATTTCCCAGGTTTTCAAGTGTGTAGAAAAGAAACAGCCAAAAAGCTGCCGCAGCTCTGGCAGTCTCCGATAGCAATATTTGGACCAAGACACATAAAGCAAATTCAGAACAGACTCAACTCAAAGATGAGCTAAGCAGTCGCAGAGAAAAAAAATAAAGTCCCCCAAATCCCTTACCATCCTGTTAATCCACTGGAAACAACTATAGAACATAATCAGCTCCCTGAAGATAAAAAACAAACAAACACACAAAACCCCCTAACACAGTCCATTAGAAGCTATTTTTCTCTAGATTAAAACCCATCTCTAATTGTAGTTCTGCGACACAGCTGGTATAATAAAAATTCGAAAGAATAACAGTGAGAACAGCAGGTCTTTCTGGCATACCACTAATCTAAGTTTTCATGATAAAGGTCAATTTTTTTGCACAGAATTGTGGATACTTCAATAAAACCATTTGTCAAGTAGATTTCTCAGACCCGTACTCAATTTCTGGGATTCCCTTTTAGCACAAAATGGTTAGGATTGAGATCATTGCCAAATTCTCATCAATGTCTTGCAAGGGGCCTCCACCACCGCAGAGCTTTGCATTTGTTCACTGTGCCAACTAGTCCTAGCTTTCCTTTAGAAAACACATGTAACACGCAGGCCAAATTGCTGTAAAGATCTCATAGGAGATTTGAAGCATAATCCAGCCTGTTTGTACTGCATAAAAAAGAGATTAAAAATAGGTGTTAACATTTTTGATTTAAATATCATTACAATGTTTATATGAAAACGTGACTCCAGAACACAATACAATTTATTTAAAGATTAATTCAGTGAAAGTAATTCCTTGCCACTGAGAAGGGCATCCACTGCACTAACACATGTCATACTTTGTTATTTCAGACCAAGAACTTAAAAGAGGTGAGTCAAGAGTTACTGTGGGAAAACACAAATACTACATAGAAAACGAGGCAATAGTCACCAATTTTGTCATTCCCCTAATCTTACAAATGGCTCAACCCATGAGCACCAGCTGCTGGAATCAGTGTGAATTAGAATACGTGGAGGTAAACCTGAATCATCATTTCCAGAAGGCGAACAGACAAACTCTTCCTCCCTGCTCTAATTTTTCTGCCAGGAAGTCACAATTAGTATACAACTAAAAGCAGAAGTAAGACAAGATTACAGGGAGAAATGGGACTATGGCAATGACCAGAAAACTTCTCGTGTTCCTCCTTTTTAAATAACGAGTTCAAGAAAAATGAGCAGGCAGCGACAGGAAGCAAACTTCTACTTGAACTGAAAATACTGCAGGGAAACTCTGGAGATACCTTTAAAATGCATTGGAAGTGGTAAAGGTTTAACAGGAGCTGAAATATTTAACTTGATGGCCTTCTTGATATATTTTATAAAAGCATCATTTTAAGCAAATACTGAATCTTTTTCTGCAAACGCTCAGGTTAACACAGATGAATGTGAAGAAAATCAGATGATGAGCAGGGATGTAGGAATGAACTTCAGTGTCTGAGCTCCGCTAGCGCAGACTGCCTCCTGCCACACACACTGTGCTTCACTAAGCACGACACAAATGTCACTCAAGTTTTACAGCCTTTTCCTGAAACGTCCCAAGAAACGAGGTAGTCAAATTAAAAGTTAGATGTCTGCTGAAAAGCAAATATATTTATTATGCACTTTCATATACACAGGGATTTTGGCTTAATATAATACAAGGAATAAAATAAAAATTTTACAATGTGAAATTCATTCAATGTACATTAAAGGCTATTTACAACCCACTCCAAGAAAAACAGTCTATCTGCAAACCAAGTTAACTGAGGAGTTCAGATGGGGAATATTAAGCATAACAGACATTTGCATAGCAGAGTAATTGATGAGGGAAAATATCTTTTTAATTTTAAACAAATGGCAATTTTTTTCAATACTGATCACAGAGAGGACAAAAAAATGCATCATTGTGCCTCAATACCTCTTAATGCATTTCTCTTTTGAAGAGCTTATCCACATGCACACAATATTGATATTTGTGTCCACAAAACTCTCTTTTCCCTAGCTTTTCCATCAAGAAGAGTAGACGCTTGTGGATATGACCTTGGAAGGATCAGTGAAATGTGAAGAGAAACAGTATTCATGTTTTATTCATTTTTTTTTAGGTTGTGAGCATTGTTACATTGACGGAAGAAACTGTGCTGTCACAGCTCTGCAACTCCATTCGCCTCCATTTGACCGTACGGATGTTAAAGAGCAGAACAGAAGAGAGGGAACAACGGGGGGAACAGCAACTTTTCTTTGTATGCAGAAACCTCACAAATGACATTAAAAATCACAAGCCAGAGCAGTGTGGAATGCCTCAGACCTTTTGAAAAATCAAAATTTTTAAAGCAATTCATGCTCTGTTCCAAAGTGATGCCCAAAATCTTTAAGAATTGTTATTTTCATTCTCAAAACATTTTCAGTGGGTCTACTGTCAGCTGATTTGGGTTTCCCCACTAAGTGTTTCAAGTGTAAATATTATTCACACACAAACCATCAGGCTATCTAGAAACTGCGGCCCCTTGTGAAACTGGCCATATTTTTACGTCCTCTGTTCACAAGGTGCATTTATAACAACACAATAAAATTAAATAAATACAATCCCAATGACAGTCAAGGTCAGTAGAAGAACGTCAGCATTCAGGAATCCCCTCCCACAGAATAAAGCACACATCTAATAACTATGAAAAGTTTTATTCTTGCACAGTATTGCAAGTGCACTGTACTTGAGGTTCAGAATAAACTTGTTGAGAACATTTTGGTACTCTCTCTTTACTTAGCCACTAACTCTCTTAAGGCTATTTTGCAAGACTCCTGTTATGTTAATTTTATAATTGTCCCACAGGGACAAGAAATTCAATACATGAAACATTCAGAATAATTAATATTGCTGTGTGTCAACTTTTAACATGTAATTTGATTATGCACCGAATGCCTCACTATAAAAGATTTCCTTTTTATATTTAGTAGCAAGTGAAGAATGGAGAGGCAAGATACTAAACAACAACAACAACAAAACCTAAGTTCAAAAATGTTCCGATGATGGTTAATCATAACAACAAGACATCGAACCCTTTAGTGACTCAAAATATGTACTAAATATACATCAGGGGCCATTTATCAAAGTTTAAGGATAGCCATACATCTCATTTATCCCCTCTGAAAAATATCCTCAGCTTTCTATTATCTTATTTGTGGAATGATCAGAATTAAGAGTATGAAAAAGATGAAAATCAACCCTTGGGAAGAAATACTCATGTATAAAAATAGCCTTATTTTCTAAAGAGCAAGGCTGTGTAATGGTGAATAGCAGAATATAGCTTGCATTTTTAGGAGAAAATAATCACTTGCTTCATTCTTTCACTCATACAGCAGTGCAAGCAAGTTATGCACATTCAAAGGAAAAAGTCATACTGTTCACTTCTCACATACAATGGCCTGGATTTTTCACTCCTTTATACAAGCACGATTTTCCTCCTGTAAGAGAGGAGGGCCAGCTTTCCCTCACCTACAGATGGACTAGCCAGGCTCCTGATTAACCGTGCTCCAGGTACAGGCATACTCATACTGGCTGCCCACAGTCCATCTGAGGACTGGAAGCAGTAGCTACATCCATACAGATTTGTGCTATACAGAATTACCATCTCAGGACAGCACTAACTCAGCAATCTCTGTACTCCACCGCCAAGGGTGTTACGAACCTTTTGTTTTTAAATTACACTCTCACTGCATATTCTCTCAGCCTGATTAACAAAGCTTCTGTATCTTTCATGGACTTGTTTTGGACTTGACATTTTCAACAGAGTCCTTCCACCTGGAAAAATAAAGAACTGACTGTTTCTACTGTGGGAAGATATACATGAAGACACGACCAGACCCTTTTTACTTAGCACCTAAGACATACTCATATTAAGTTACTTCATTACCATAACAATAATTAAGACTATTTAATATCAGGTGTCCAAGACCAAATTTGCCTATCGCTTTCAGTGGTCACAGTCTGCCATCCAGATCTGGTGCTACAATACCAGATACTGGATTTTGTGTTTCATAAAAATCCTAGAGGTCTTGCAAATGGTTGCAGCTTGACCCTTTTGCTACCACTGAACAGCTATTGTACAGACAGAACACAAAAGTACAGTATTTATAAAATACTGTTACAAGATTTGTATTGGAGAGAACTTTTTGAAGTACACAGGAAAGTGACCATACATTACAGCAATGCAAGTGTGACAAACTGCTTATTTTCTTTAGCCACAGGAAAAAAAAATACAAAAAGCACCGCCTTGGCTTACGCAGCTCACTGTGGCACATGCACCTCTTCCAAGCATTCTGAATAAGAAATCAGAATTCCTTGTTCTTACAATTTTCAGCTGTTGTCAGAGAAACACAGCATATATCTTTCTGCAATTAAAAAAAAAAAGTGCTCATTTGGTGTGTTAAATACAATGTACACAAAATAAATTTCTGAAGCACAGAGGGTTATACTGAGAAGGCAGCCTTAAAATGGAGGCACGTTACAGTAATTAAGGTAACTGCACTGTAGTAATCACATTCTTAAACTTCTAGGTGGACTAAACAGGCATTGTGTGCTTTCATCCCAGCCAGCCAACCAACCATCCCGAGCAGGAGCGCTTCCGTCCGCAGCGTCGCGGAATTCACCTGGAAGTACAAAACAAAAATGGTAAGTTTTCAAATATTTCTTAGCATGCAATGCGAAACATTCCTTAGCGTAGTGTTGTCAGAAAGACAGCTACATGATTTCTAGCACAGGTTAAAGAGGCGCAGCAGCGCACCGGCAATGAGAAGTATTTTGTGTCCAAGGCAAGTGACAGGGTTTCCCTTCCTCCCTACGACCCGCGCAGCCCTGTGCTCCTCACAGCAACATGTAACATCCCAAACGTAACGCAAGGCTGGGGAGGAAACACCGCTCCTCACGCGCACCCACGGGCTCCCTGTGGCACGATGCCATGCAGGTGACAGGGGTGCTCGGGGAAGTGACAGCTTGCACGCTTGAGACTTGGCAGGAACTTACGGCCTGCACCAAGCAAGGGTGTGTGCATTTGTGTTGAAATGCCATCCTTAAAACAAAGCTGTGTACGTGGCTAGAGAGCGTGCCGAGGAGCCCTTTGGTCACCCGCCGCCTTTCCTGCTTCGCACATAAACAGGGACTTCATGCAAATCAACCTTGCACTTTCCAAAAAGCAGTGTTTGCTCCAGGAAAGGCAAAGGCCAACTACTCGAGCTTTAAAACTGCATGTGTCCTGTTCACATTCTTGGATTCTTTGTTTGTATTTTGCAGTCAGTCGAGATGGAAAAGAATGCACAGAAAGGATTGTTTTATCTGTGCTCTCAAACAGCATTGGTCTTTTGATGACGGGTCAGCAGAAAGCAGTATTTTAACATGATGAAAGCTAACACCTCACCCCTTAGTAAAGTAATGCTAATATTTGCATTTTATAACCTACAGGATCTGGTATATTTTGGAATATTTATTTTAAACATTTTGATTCAACTAAAATGCTAACCACAAGAAAACATATTCAGATCCTACACAACATCACAACCTTCTAAAATTTTCAAGGGATCTCAACTAATTCTAGAAAAAACACATCCCACTAAACTGTGCTCTATTTTCAGGGCATTTGAGGACAGACACAGTCTACGTGGTTTTGACAGTTCAAAATCTCTCATTCAGGCATTCTGAAACATCTGCAACTGTCCTAAAAAATCCGCAGTCTTTGATGACTTGCGGCAGAACTGAGTCAGCTATTGACAACATTTTTGCTCTGAAGAGCAGCAGTTTGGTCTGTCGGAAACGCAGGATTCTCACAAACAAAAAATATGTTTTCAGAAATAAAAAATGAAAAAATATATGCATTTCGTAAAGCTGGTGCTTCATTAAAATTCAAATGCAAAATATTACTAAAACATTTCCAAAAGATAAACAAAGCGCAGGATGAGGGAGAAAATTAGTTCTACTCCTTCAGCTGCCTCGCTGACAATATATGTCTGCAAGAGCTACACAAAATTCCGTTCTCAGCATAAAATTGAGTATTGGAAGAAGTAAGAAATCAAAATGAACCTCACTGATTTTCTTATCTTATTCTTAAGAACTGCAGAATGCCTGAACTGAAGAAAATTAGTACCATAACACAGATCTAATCTTCCTGGGAGGTACCTCATCTCTTTTCAAGAACAGTTACTTCACAGTAATGGAAGTAAAAAAAAAAATTATTGCCTCAGGTCATATTTCAACTTTTAAATTTGTAGATAATTATGCTAGTGAGATTTCATGTTTGAAAGCTACAGCCAAGGAAAAGTAAAATGGAGGTTTCTAACAAGCAGGAATCTTTGGAAGTTTATTGAAAGGCCTTTTTGTAATTATGACAACAGGCTCGATAGACACAATGGCAGGATTTCACCTGCCATTTTCAGACTATGTCTGAAAATAGCACATTTGAAAATTTGCCCTATAAAGTTGCCCTATATTCCAAAAGATAATTACAGTTCAGTTCTAAGTGAAATATGTTATTTTATTCAGTTATATATGTGGGGCACAATTCAACCAACCCAAATTCAGCGGAAAACTTAACAGCTATCCAATTCCTATAAGGACAACAGAACAAATGCCTGCTAGGTTAAGGTTTTAATATTTCATTAAGCAAGCAATTATGATGATATCCTACAATGAAATGTATTTTGGACTCATTTAAAATGCAAACAGTGAAACACACACACACATTTGACTCCTTCGCAACTAGGTGGGTTACCTTTTACAACGGTGTTTCTTTCTTGTAGTTGAAGCTTGGGTCACTACCTTCAATCTGAAGTTTTAAGGCTTGCTTAAGGCTGAGCTCTGTCTCCGCGGGAGGGTAGCCCTCCAGCACCTCCTGATGCCCTCTATCCTGCACAGTTCGCGGCACAGAAACCCTACCAAGAAAAACCTGATTGCTCTGCAGATGGTAATTTGGATTTGTCATAATTCCATTTCTCTTCTTCTGCTCTCCACTCTGTTGGTGGATGAGGAACTGCTGCTGAGACCGACCGACTTCTTGCTGAGCGGGAGGGACCAGAATTTTGCACTGCGGTTCTGCTGGCATGGATTTGTGTGGCACGCTCGCCCCCGACTTGGCAACGGGTACTCGTTTATCAAACTGAGTCATTTCATACTCTAACACTTTTGGTTGAGAGGAACTACTCTGCTTTCCTTTCTTCCCGCCTGACCCAGATTTGCTGGAGTTGTCCGTTTTCCCCCCTTTGTTTGTTTTAGTTGATTTCAAACTGGGTTTCACTTGGCTCCACTCAAATTCGCTACTTGGAGAATTGTGATTTTGACTGAGGGAATGAGTTGTGGACGAAGGAGAAACGATAGACTGCCTGCTTCTGCTGCGCGGCAGGGAATGCTGCTGGATCTGCTCCGTGAACGACATGCTGTGGAAGCTATCGATGGGCACCGTCTGAGCGGTTGCAGTCGAGGATGTGGTACGAAGAGAAGAATTTTTGGAGCTTTTCAGGGAATTATTCGATAAAGACGACTTCTGGCGGTCAACTGTCGAGTCGGGCGATTCCGAAGGGGAACTGAAGGCGTGAGCGGGCCCGTTGGACAGGCCCCGCATGCTGGGCTGCATGTCTCCGCCGGTGCTCCCCGAGCTGTTCGACTTCATCGTGAGCGACTGCATTTTAGAGGAGACCGACTGCAAGGGCTTCTGCTCCATTGTGTGCACTGGAGATGGGGTACAACCGTTCAGAGTTGATGCCCCATATTTTTCCAGTAATTTAATGATCTGAGAGTGTCCGTTCTTAGCCGCAACACGCATAGCGGTGCGACCGAACTGGTCCGCATGATTCGGGTCAGCACCCTGCTCCAGTAATATTTGCACCACATCGATGTGCCCCTCTTGGGCTGCGATGCACAGGGCGGTAGCACCTTGGTTACATGTATGGTCAACCAGAGCTCCATGCTCGATTAAAAGCTGCACCACCTTCATGTGACCTTGCCAAGCAGCAGACTGCAAAGCAGATCTCTTCTCGTTATCTGCAGCGTTCACATCAGCATGGTATGTTATCAGCACCTGCACCATCTCCAAATGGCCCTGCCAGCAGGAAACATGGAGTGCTGTTCTTCCTTCAGCATCACTCGCTTCTACGTTTGCACCATTTTCTAAAAAATACTCAGCCATTGTAAGCTGATTCTCTAGTGCTAAGATATATAGCGTTGGTCGGCCATCGGCATCCTTGCAGTTTACATCTGCTCCATGGCTGAGCAGCAGCTCAACTATATCTCTGTGACCTTCTAAAGCAGCAACCCGGAGAGCATTTCTCCCATCATAGCCTCTCTGATCGATGCTAGATTTATTTTCCAGTAAAATCTGCACACAATCATAGTGACCTTCCTGCGCAGCCAAAATGAAAGGTATACGGCCATCATTATCAATTTCATTTGTTCTAGCACCTTGTTCTATAAGCGCCTCACATATCAACCGGTGACCTTCAAAAGCTGCCATGTGCAAAGGGGTCCAGCCTGCATCATCCCTATGGTTTTCATCTAGCCCCCTGTCCAGCAAAGTCCGCACCACTTCCACGTTGCCCTGTGCAGAGGCTATGCTCAGGACGGTTCTCCCTTCGCTATCGATGCTATCGACAGCTGCACCCCAGAACAAGAGGGTATTCACAACCGACGCGTGGCCCATGGAGGCAGCTGCCAGAAGAGGAGTGCGGCCGTTGTTGTCCGTGTGATCAACATCAGCTCCTCCCTCCAGAAGCAGATCAACAACATCCACGTGTCCTTCATAAGCAGCTACGAGCAGCGGAGTCATGCCGTCCTTATCGCAGTGGTCGACTTCAGCACCACGGTCAATGAGAAGACTAACCACGGAAGCGTGGCCCTTACTTGCCGGCACACACAGCGCAGCGACAGACAAGGCAGTCCTTCCATCCACATCCTCGTGGTTTACCTCCGCACCGTGGTCCAGCAGGTGCTCCACGATCTCCTTATGCCCCATGTACGCTGCTGCAATCAGCGCCGTTCGACCCTCGTTGTCAGCCTTGTTAACTTCAGCCCCGTGTTGGAGCAGATTCAGCACGATATCTTCGTGCCCTCCCCAGGCTGCGGCTCGCAGCGCCGTCCGGCTATCTGCATCGGCACAGTCCACCTTGACTCCCGCGTAGAGGAGCGCAGACACCACCTCCGTGTGCCCGCCCCATGCCGCGGAGCGCAGCGCTGTCCAGCCATCGTGATCCGTGTGATTAACATTAGCACCGCACCCGATCAAGCAATTGACGACCTTGGTGTGCCCCTGCCGAGCCGCTAAGGTAAGTGCTGTTTGCCCATGAGTGTCCTCTATCTCTAGATCCGCTCCCCGCGAAACAAGCAGGTTGACCACATCGAGATTGCCACTGTACGCCGCGTTGGCCAAGAGCGTTCGCCCGTTCGAGTCGCACTGGTTTACTGAGGCTCCGTTGTCCAGCAAGGTACGGATGGAATCCTCCCTTTCCAGAGCCTGCCGCACAATGCAGGACGTGCGGTCGTCTTCACTGTTGACGTGAGCACCGGCTTTCACCAGCAGCTGCAATACTTCTTGCTCTTTAGGAATTAGAGTACACAGGGAGTCTTTGACAGGCGTGCCGTTCCATATCATCCACAAGGCCAACTCGGAAGTTTCTAACTGCAAGTTGGAGTTAATTAGGTGCAATGCAAATTCTTGAGCTTCTAATGGCGTTAAATCCTTTGCTCGGCAGGTGTAACTCATGGCCAGCATTCTGTGTCCCTCAGCTGCATTACACAAGTATTTCTGCGTACAGTGCTTTACATCCAGCAACCATTCTGCAAAACTGTAATGAAACAAAATTTTTGTATTTCCAAGACCATCAACGAGGACTTTTGACAGCACATCCAACTTGCGCTGGAAATCTTCCAAAGTGAGTGTCATATTTTTGGTCCACACCGCATGATACAACTCCATGGTGGTTAAGGGCCTGCACGCTGCAAGAATCACATTAAGGATAGGCTGCACCTTGGCAAATTGTTTCCGCACAAAAAGTCTCTGACAAAGCCAAAGATAGAGGCCATTTAATGTCCCTGGAATATCGCGGATCTCTCGTAGCATGATAAAATTCTCCACGACGCCATCCAGGACACGTTCCAGATACAAAAAGCAACCACTGCTCTTGATGTGAAGCTGATTGAGCATTTCTGCAGTTTCCTTTGTGAGGTGCTGCCTCAGTGCTTCTTCCTGATCTAAACGATGTAGGATATACTGCTGCACGTCTTTCACAATATAAGCCTTTCGGAGATCATCCAGACTTATTTTTCTAAAACCTGTTAGAAGAGAAGAAAATTACTTGGTTTCGATATAGTTTGATTCAAAGCTGAAAAAAAACTGAAGGGAGAGAGAAATACTTCTGGTGGGAAACAGGCCACAACAACGTACTTTGCAAGTACAGATAATGAATGTAGATTTATAATAATAGCACTTTAATAGATACAGATATTGGTTTATCATAATCTACTTTAAAAAGAAATGTGCATTACTAAGTAAGAAAGTTTTCAAAGTGACCGACTCACATGTTGTGTTTGCCTTGAACAATACTAGCCATCTAAGTAAAAACAAAAAAGCAAAGCTAGAACTGCAACCTAAATAACATTATTAAACATTATTATGTAATTAAAGGAATAATCCTTTTTCTAATTTAGGTAGCACTGCTCCTCTAAATAATTTTCAGCTATTTAGATCAAGACAACTACTGCATTAATAAATTATAGACAAGATCATTCCCCTCTTTGTACACCTGTATGATAAAATGTATATAACAAATGACTAACATGACTGCCTTAGTTTCTTTTTAAAGCCCTAATGATGAAGAGTGATACTTAAAAATAGCTTTAACCCTGCTCACTGAATATTACATTATTTTCCACATAAAGGCTGTCACAGATAGACACCCTAGCTCTCAGGTAGGTGACTCATTGTATGGGTTTTCTCACAGTCGTATGATCCCATTGTTATTCTAACCTGTTTGCACTTGCAAGAAAAAAGGGAAATTATTTGGTGCATGTGTATGTACATCGGGGTTGGCTCCTCCCTAGATGCACACACATGCACACCCACACAGATACAGACTCTGTGTGTTATCCTCGCAGAGATATTTTTAGTAATAGGTGAGAAAAAGGCTCTAAAGCCATTTCAGTAGCAAGAGAGCTCTCAAGAATGAGGCAGAAGCGCAGAACAGAGCATATGAACAACATTATAGTTACATGGACTGCACAGAGGATCTCTGTTGTTAAAAACATTTAAAACAGGAAAACCACTGAAGTTACTGAAACAGAAACTTAAACCACTGAGCTTAACACTGTCACTTAGGCCAGAATTGTACCTCATTTCCGCAGGTTCAGATCACATCTACCAGGATAGCACCTTGCACATATATGCAAGTTCCCTTACAGTCAGCTAATACAGTCACAGAAATTCACTTTTCGAACCAAAATTAGTTACTAGTCCCCAAATTATACTGAAGGAAAAGCAATTATCTAGTAACCCATTCAATGCAATACAGGCTCCATCTCTATAGAACAGTTTTAAGTGCCATTTTGAAAAGTGTCATTTTCTGACCAGTGTTTTTATTATATTTAAACACTGTATGGATCAGACTGCTCAGTCATGAGCTTGTTTAACTGAAAACTCAGCCTGAAAATTAAACAGTGTGTTTGTTCCTGAATGCCTTTAGTAAAGGTCTTGAATATCAAATTTGGTACACTCTTAACTGTTTAGTCCCCATTAGGACTGTTCTAATATAACAGACTAAAATGAAGGGGCAAGTTCTGGGGACGTTTCTGCTGTAGTATCCCACTTTATTAGTTACAGTAGCTGTATGAATCTAAACAGGGCTAAATCAACAAAACACAAGTATGCCCCTCCTCCAAATAAAACAATCTGGTAGGATCAGACAGACACTTTTCACAGTAATAGCAGTGTCCCACTTACAGATTTTTGAACGAGAAGGTAAGGAGACAGAAAACAGGATTTTGGGTGATTGCTCTTTACTGTACAAAGTTTTTTAGCTCTCCAAACAACTTCCTTTATCCATCGTAATTCAACACAACTTCTAGTAATGTCCTAACCTGGCTTGCAGAATGGCATAAATTATGGTTTTACTACTCCCTTAACTAAAATACTCTGTATTCCCCTTTGCAAACCTTGTATCTCATGCATATATGAAAGAAGAGGCAAGGCTCTGCACACTCCTTCTGAAGGTATCTTGCTGTAAATGATTTTCCTTGTGATATCACCAGTCTTTTATGTCAATCCCACGCCCTTACCTTTCCTTCTTGCATATTTAAGTTCTTTTTGCTTTTAAAATAACTTGATGCTTTATCAATTTTCTACAGCAGCCAATTACATTCCAGCAAGTAAGAAAACCCCTGGCAGATGCGTTACGGCAGCAATCCTGACATTTCTGCTGGTGCTCCGTGCTGACCGCCTCGTGAGCGCTCCTCACCGCGCAGGACTCGCCGCCTTCACCGCCCCCTCGCAGCACAACAGCTCTTCAGGCTGTGCGTGGGTGCAGCGCAATTCGACTGCTTCAAAAGCAGCGAGCTCCTGCTTATCTTGAATCCAGCCTGGTTTTACAAATACCAATTTTAAGCTCGCTTCCCAAAACAGGTAGCAAAGCTAATGAAACCACGTTGTGATGTGATCACAGAAACAAACAAACAGAAACTCTGGTGGTGAAGAGGGATTTTTTTTTTAAATGATCCTGTATCATTACTTTTTCCATGTTGCAGTTGAGACTGTTGCCCTATTCTGTACTCACCTGGGACATGCCAAAAATCTGAACATTCCAGACAAGCAAATAAATTGCCAAACACTTCAGAGCAGAACTCAGTTATCCAAACAATTTGATTGGCTCTATGCTCACTCAAACGAAAAGGTTTTTTTTCTCCCTCTCCCTTGAAATATTTCAAAATAGCCCTTCTCAGGGAAATCTTACACATCATATTGAAAGGCAAGCTTGTGTAAGAACAGCAATGCTACAGTCATATAGATTTTTGCAATACCTGCAGAATATGTTCTTCCTAAGGATTGGGATGAATAAACTGGCTATTGTAACAGACTTTTGAACACATATGGGATATCAATTTTAGCCACTGCCACTATAACGAACAAAAAAGACATTATAGATAGAAAGTATTTTAATAAAAAATCTGAAATTCCTCTTGCTAGTTTGAAAGACAGCAAAGCTGTGGTCTTTTTTCTTTTTTTTTCCTGAGCATCTATCTAAACGTGGCCAACTTGCATTTCCCGACAAAGATCCTGCAAAGCTGCTTTCCAGCCCGTTTCCACAGACCAGGAGCACCCAAGCAGTGAGGCAGCGCGCTCCGCGCAGGGCTCGGGGCGCAGAGCGGCGCAGCCGGCACAGCCGCAGCCCCACGGGCCGGCTCTCCGCACTGCGCTGCGAAGGTTTGCTCACAACACGGTCAGCCCAAGAGCAGCTCCAATATGGATTTTCCTGATTTACGGAATTCCTGGCAGCTCTGTAAACAAATCAGTTCCAAATGTACTTCTTGGCAGGGTCTGGGGTCATTCAAAGGAAAAAAAAATGACTCTTGGCTATATAAATACTTCTACAGCATGTCAACCTTTTCAAACTCAAAAAACCATAAAAGGAGGGTCCACTAAATACTTAAAAATATCCTTCTAAAGATACTATCTATATACATTTTTATTGCATATATATTAAATGGGCTGTGATATATTTCATTTGTTTAACTGCATTGTTAGCTTTAAAATAATCTAAATGATTAAAATCATGGCAATATATTGACATTAAAAATACACACTGCTGATCTAAGCATGTATTGAATTAGGAATTTCTATGGCCTTTTATGCACATCTGTGCAAAAAGAATAAGTAAAAAGAGCAAAAAGCAGAGTAAGAAGCACTGCAAACTGAAGGAGCCCAGTTGGCTTTTAGCACGTTTGCAGTGTATTATATTTCACATTTCATCACATCCAGCACAGATGCTTCGAGACACTGGAACAGTCTTGACTGAATTCTGCCACTCTCGCTGGTCCAGGTTGTTGCACAGAATCTTAATTAGTTAAATCTATTGACAACGGTCCACATAAAAATAAGATCTTCCCTCTTTCCTTGCACAGAATAAAAATGTATCGTGGAGAAGTTTTCTTCAAAAGGCACACTGCACTTTTCTTAGGAAATATTTAGTGATATTCCCTGGTATCATTTTTTCCAAAGACTTAATCAGAGAAGAGTGAGAAGCGAAAGTATCAAGTAATTAAAATGATGTCCATGTGCTAATAGGGAAAAAGTCTGCCCAAATTATGTCTGAAGCCTTTTGAGCAAATGTTTTCAAATACAGAAATAGAGAAATAAATTTTACAACTATACAGCTATCAAACAGCTGTATCTTTTATGGTCAAAATTCAACAGAAAGACTTTAAAGCAACATGAAACTATCTGAATAAATTCCAGCTGCAAATGAAAAAATTAGAGGACAACTCACATTTTTTTGAAACAATCTCTCCCCGGGGAGTCTCACACCATTCACATTTTTAGAGCCCACACGTCAGAAGAAAAGGCCCAGCTCCAAATCAGGCAACGGACCTGGTTTGAAGATTCACCAGTGCGACTGACAGTAGCTTGAATAAACCCAACGGCATCAACCTTCTGCATGCAGGGAAGCTGGTTATAATTTTTATTGCATTCTTCCAACTTTTTTATATTCTTGCTCATTTATTAATTTTAGGAAAGGCTATGAGAATTATTTTAAACATCTATTAGGGCTAAACCCAGCAAACAGTGAAAGTCCTAGGGAGACTAGGGAGACTGATGCTCCCAGACTTTCTCATCCAGAATACATTAGGATAATTGTCAGCTTTTAAGATATCTGAAATGATGGATAAATAGAAGAGAGGAAAAGTAATGACCTATCCTCTGCTTTTGCCTCCAGATAAGTGGGCGAATGGAGTTTATGCTGTCTCTGATGCTGGTCTAAAGCCTTTGTCTTGTGTATGAGGTTGAGTTCTTCTGAGTGAGAACGTTCGTGTTCCATTGAGGCAGATGCCAATGAAATGTAGCTCAATTAATTAAGTAAACGTCTTTTAAAAAAGGTCTTTCTCAACCAAGAAATAGTATATTTAAGCATAAATATATGAAACATTTTAATTACTTATCTTTGTGCTATTAAATAAGGAAATAAATGTTTTTCAGTCAAATGTATCTAAACAAAGCTGTCTGATTTTAAAGTATTTAAAGCTTTTAAAACAGTATGATAGATCTTTGAAAAAAGAATTTAGTTTAAGGGTTAGTGTTCTTTTCAAGATTTAACCTCATTTTAGAAGAACATAGATTAGCTGAAAAATACCAAACAAAAAACATTAAGCTCTGTGCTACTTCCAGGGTACAGGGATTTTTCAGTTACCTAGAAATATAAACGAACTTTGTATTTCTATTATTTCTATACGGCAAACTTTAATAAAAGGTCAGAAAGAATGGGTTTAACGTAACTATTCAATAGCCCATGCTTGTTGGCCAATGACAGCAAATTAGTCTAGGAGATGACTTGGGTAATTATGGATGCATAGGAGAAAATGGCTAAATAAGAAAAAGATGGAAGAGAAAAGCAAGCAGGCATGGAGCGGTAGCTGGTGACAGTTCACATACAAGAGGAGGCAGCAGGACATGCATTATCTGTCCCCCTTCTTTTTTACTGAATTGGCTGGTTTCTGCTCACTGCGGAGGGTGACCACAGGCTCATGCAGGCATCAATTTACATTTGGTTCATATTTTTTTGAGGTTGTCTTTGCAGCCACAAGAGGCAAAAAAAAACTTTTATTTTTTCTCCTCCCCTTTAAATTAATGAAAGCTGAGATTCTGAAGTGAGAGGAAAAATCTGTAGCACATTGTGCTACTATGGAGTCTTGGAATACACAAGGGCCCAGAATGCAAGCCACTGCAGATGCAGACAGTGAAGAATTATCCAACTTTCATGAATAAGTTGCCAAAAAAGTGAAGGCACAAACAACGAGAATAAACTTCCTTCTTTTTCTCATTTTCACAGTATCTGGTGGCAGGAATGATCGATTTACCACTGGCACCAGCAAGATAACTGTGACAAAAAGACCAAAGACTGGGCTCTTTTTTCCATGCACAAACTATTTTTGTTAGGCGTAAGCTTGCAGAACACTCATCTTTTTTGGACACTCCTCAAAAAAACAGCACCAGGACCATGCTGTTGCAGGGCAGCAATCCTCTCCTGATCATCTGCAGTCACCTTCTAACAAACAGGTTTATTTCTCATTTCACCAGATTTCTGGAAGCAGTTTTCAATACATAAAAAGCTAAATGAAACTTGATATAAATAGATTATAAATAAATAAGATATGGCTAGCATATCTTTCATGATTTACTCTAAAAGTTTGAGCACAAAAAAACTACAGATGGGACTCATTTTCCTCATAAATGCTAAAAAAATATCCACCTATCTTACTAAGTTACAGCAAAATGGACTTTTTCTTTTGGATAGAAGAAATACATCTGAAGAAAACTTACAGTGCTCATATTATAGTTAGATATGTGAAGGTTTTGCTCATATTATAGTTAGGCTTATCAAAGGGTATTTGCTGGGAAATTGGAAGCACGAAAATTTCAGCATAATAGTGTCCCAAAGTGCAGAATGCAGTATATTCTGTTTCTTCTGTCAGAAGTGCAAAAACACTCCTCACAAGTCTTGAATTCTGATGGTCTACCACATGAATCAGCTTTAAAAAATTGGCTCAGCTAAAAGTAAACACACAAATATAGCAACAGAGGAGTTTGCCTCAGTAAAAGTGTTAATGACAGTCTAACCTTATCAGGCTAAAACAAAATGAACGTTACCTTGCGTTTTCAAGCACAAAATCTCTATGCATCTGAAGTTAAAAGATGCTTCAGCCACCATCCTCTCATCACATTTGCACTATGTCTTTTGCAATCTTGAGAAATAGCTGCAAATGGGAAAATTATCCAGTAGCGCTCTGGGGGACACTCACATTGGCTGTAAGGTCATAGTTTTCTATCATAGTGGAAAAACCACCCTACTTCCTACAAATAGATCCAGACATTTCCTCTCAACTTGTGTCTAATTACTTTGGGATTCATTCTTTCTTATTCGTATGTTTTCCACCACAAAGATGGCATTAGAATATGCCAAGTCAACTTCCTTATTATGCTACTCACCAAATCATTTTCTGTGAAAATGAGAACTCAATCAAATGAAATTTATTTTAAAGGCATACCCATTAGTTCTGCTGATTTTTCCTGTCAAGAAATCCAACTGGAAACATACTTAGAAAACAGCATTTTTTAAGGACTAGTCTGCAGTATTACTATGATTCAATGGAAAGGAAATAAAACGGTCCCGAAGAAAGTTTTGTCTGTTTTTTTGGCAATGACTATGTGCCTAATCAGCCAAGTTTTGACAAAACTATTCCCATATGACCATCCAAAGAAGTCCTATGAAACTATCCGAGTTTCATTTGGTTCTCCCATTCTCCCAAATACCACTGTTCATGTCTGCTACTGATTAATACAGCGCTTCATTCCAAAATGCAATTACCACATTGACCTTTTGCCACTGTGGAAATGAGGAAGCCTATGGGTCTGGGCTCTATAATCACCGTTTTGTCTTAATTGTTGCCTTAAAACACACAGGCTTTATGCGTTGGCCTGGAATCCAGTCTAGATATTGCCTTTTACTGAATTTCAGAAAATATCCAGAAACAATGTCATTATAGTGAAGAAATGTTCTTGTGACATAGTAAAGCGTGGACAAAGAAGTTATGAGGAATTCTTCACTGTGCAGCTTTTGCCAAAAATATACTCTAAGAATCCAAATCTCCACTGTTACTCTCCCAAGTTCTGCCTTCAGGCAGTTATTCCCTGCTATCTGAAAAAAAGGGGAGAGATTTTAACATGATATGAAAAATCTTTTGAGACTGTAGAAATGGGTGTATAGAGCAGACATGCTTACGTACTAACAGATCATTTACCCTGTCTCAAAGCTCTTTAGGACAAGCAAAGCATGAAAAGAAAAAAACTCAAAGCCACCAAAGTTGTATTGTAAAGACACGATATATCTCCAAAATACTCTGCTGATTTAAGCTTCCCACAGTTCTCAGTAAACTGGAACCTGTATTTCTTTTTAAGCATTATCATTTCTGTCATGACCATTTTTTGGAATTAAGCATCATCGTTACTTTCAACCATGTGTGGTTACAGGACATGAGTGACCAGGTGATGGACACTTTTTACGGTCTGTACTGACCTGTAAACATTTTTGTAACAGCTTTGCTTTGCTTGCGGGCAGAACACAGAAGGAGCAGCCAGGGAGGGAAGAACTCAAAGTGTCCAGCTAAAAGCTCTGCTACTGTCCCAGATAAACTTGTCGAAGTCTGTTCGCCCTCGGAGACGTTACAGCCCTCGTCGACTGAGTCTACGAGCAGGAAGAGGCTCTGCTGAGGGGGCTTCATTCCCAAAAGGGGAAGCAGAATGCACCTGTATGGAACACGGGGGGGAAAAAAAAAATCAGTATTTTAGATACATTTCACAGTACATTGACAAGTATACAGTCTTTTCAAGTCAAAGTGAAGATCAACTTAAAAATGCTAATTTTTATATTGTCTAGGGCATTTTTTAAATAGTTACCACAGAAAATACTGAGGTAGTCTCAACTTACACAGTTTGAGTAGTCACAAAGTAGTTATTGTTTAGACAGCATTACTTTTTAATGAATTTAAGATATGTAACAACACTTCAAAGATCATGTTGTTCAAGGGTCAGTAAAAGAATTAGAAGAATTTTGGTTTAGTAATGAAGAAGTTACTTGGCCTAAGGTTTAGGAAATTCATTACTGTCATGTGCTGAACCTGCTATTATTGCTTCTCAGAAGCCAACAGAGAGTAACAGCTGGTCATGAAAAAAAAATCTAAATAAAACATACCTGATGTATTTAAGCGGAAAATTCTAGTCTTTACAGTTTTACAAAGAGCTGAATTCCTGCATTTTGGTGCCATGCTTTCACAAATGTCATGGCAATGCATCTAGTGGCAAACTTAAGGTATTCCAGAGAGTCTTGGCGGTATTAATTTTTATTTACTTGTTTTATTTATATTGAGGTTGCCAAGTTCCATTACTGAAAAAGGATTATTCTGCATGCTAAGTAGGCCATGCATGTCATAATTATATACATACGTATTTTTTTTTTTAAAAAAAACCTCAAGAGTATAATAATCTTCATTAGTTTTACTGTATCTTCAGAACACTTCAGCCAATACATTCATCATTATCTACCAACCATTCAGAAATTAAAGTGTTGGCAAACCTTGCCTGATATGGAAAGAACATAACCCACTCTCCAGAAATGTTTTGTAAGCACTGCTAATAAAAATACCTTTTATTTTCTGGGTTTTTTTTTTTTTTGACTGAGTAGAATGAAAAATGGAAAGAGTTGTATATCCTCGCATGTTCTGACAGTAACAATAGAATCTTACTTAATAGAATCTAATACACTTGGAGAAAATTTCCCAAGGGATAAAAAGGAAGTACAAAACACAGGTCTTGAAGTATTCACTGTTAGATGAATTTTAAATCCTTAATCCTGGCTCTTTTTTTTTTTTCAGATTCAAAAGACTGCTTTGAAGAATTCACAATACTCTGGTACTTCCACAAAGCTCACCACTCCTCTAGAAAATGCCTAAAGTGCAACTAAAATCACTGTGCACTAAGCTGGGAAATGAAGCAGCTACCAACTTACAGAACAGGAAATTTAAGTAGCCATAAGGTTAAAAATACTGTTTTAAAAGACGCCAATCCCACAACGAAAGGAGGCAGATTAAAATTACCCCATTTTCTACCCTTTCCCCCAGCAGAACCCTGGTCCCCTCAGCTACTTATGTCAAAGCAGTTTCCCTGCACTGCTCCTATCAGAATAAGTTTTCTTTTTGTATTGTTCCCTCTATGAGATCAGTTTTCAAGTACAAAAGTTACTTCAAGATGTAAACAACTGATAATGGTATCTTAACAGATCTAACAGAGGTAGACAGATCTGTAACAGATCTAACAGGTATCTTAACAGAGCTTACAGATCACTTAAAATCCCAGGGACCTTACCAAAAACAATAAAAATACCTTAGCAGCATCTGACAAAGTTCTTGTTAGTATTTACTTGTTGGGAATACCACCAAGAAAAGTTGCGTCATCTTTGCAGAAAAAAAAAATGGGAAAAAAAATCTTGCTTAATTGCCTCAGTTTGTAGCAGTTGGCTGCAGTAGGTCCAACCCAAAAGGTTCAGACTGCCTCCACAAAAATATGGATATCCCAAAGGATGAAGGAGAGCGGTGCTGGCCACGTAGCCTGAAGTCACACTGGAATGCATCAACTTGCTAAAAAATACTCTCCCCAAAGCCTAAACAGGTGTCCACCAAAAGACATGCCCGACCACAACCCACAAGCAGTTTTAGCAGCAAAGGAAATAACAAAGCCCAGTTTCTTGTGATTGTCCCCCCCATATTTGATTGACTTCGGTGCATAGAAAGGTCAGAGTTAAGTCCTCACTTATGTTTTTTCTCCGAAGCTGGGATATTTGGACATTTTTTATTCCGTTAAAATTCCTTGCCATCCATTACAGCATGCCCACAGCTTCTCTCTAGGAAGGCGCTCTCTTCTCTATCCATCTGCCCGCGTTCCCTGCTGCCTTCCAGACCCAACGAGCGCATGGACCTCCTGGCCCGAGGAGGTCCCAGCAGCCTAGGTGTTCCCACGAGCACAAACCACCAGCAGCAGCTCCCAGCTCCAGAACCTGCCCTTTTCCACTCCGGGCCAATGCAGCTGGGTAACGGAGAGATGCGGTTCTGCCCACATTTTTTTTTTCTGAGGTAGCAACATAAAAGCATTGCCATGTGTGTACTTTTCTCTTGTGGACCGGGATTTAAATGTGCAATGAATGTCATTGCTTGGATCTGTCGTTGGGGTTGTGATTTTAATAGCTGCGCTTCATCAGGTTGGAAAGAACAATATCTCATTAGCAGCACTGCAGTGGAAAAAACCTACAGGACATGAACACTAAAGCAGTAATGTATACTTCCCAGAGCGACGCTTAGAAATGATGCTACAAGCCTCTCCGTAATTATGCCTATCACCAAGGTTGCTATTATGCTATAAACTAATCCGTCTCCCAGATTCTGTTATGAAAGTGGAGATTCCTACACTTGGGATCATCAGCACCTCAGTATGAGATCTCTGAATAATCTTTGTTGCTAAAGACCACTCGCATTTCAAAACAAAACAGAAACAAAACAAAAACACCAGCATTCGTTACCAGTGAGATATCTTGTGTGTGTTATTTACAGTAATAACTAATTACCAGCAACATGATGGAGCTGGTTAACTGGCATCAGCACTCCAGTGTATACTGTGATTTAGCTGAATTTATTCTTCTATTGGCAAAAAAATTACCAGTAGAACCTCATTAAAAAAAAATTGTGATATATGAGAGAGACTATACCATGCTCTCCTTGTTATGAGACCAGAATGCCCTGCACTATTTGCTATACTGCAAAACTCGTCATTGGTACCTTTGATCTAAATGATTTTTGAAGATTAAAGTAATAGAAGAAAGATGCTACTATATATATATATATATATATGTATGTATGTATGTATGTATGTATGCATGCATGCATATAGAGAGAGTTGAATTCTTCTTCCTTTCGTTTTCCAAACTGAATAGGGGACACAGGCCATAATAAAAGAATAAAAGGTATTTTTTCTCTTCTAATAAAAATGACCATTTCAGCTGCTCCATCGATGAAGTATTAACCTTTTTCTGAGAACATTTCCAGCAGTTCAGTTCCTACAGAACTGAAAACAAAAAACAGATTATTGCAGCTCTGTGTTTAGATTACTGAGTTTTACTTTGCCCTGTAACAGAGCATTTATGTCTTATGGATCACTGATAACAACAGCCTATTTACCTGGATATTAATCTATTCTCACTAATGATTAGAGGGGTTCTGAGTTATAGATTAAGATGAAATTTTACTGATAAAGCCTAGTAACTGTAGCACGCACAGTGTATGCTTTGTGTCTTACCAGTTGCCCAGCTGGTCAGAATATTATAATAGAGTTTATAATATTCCCCAAAAGACACATGCACACACGTATCACTTGATTGACAATGGCTTTCTCAAAATACTGTGGTTTTGAAGCATTAAGCATTTCTACAATTAAAATGCTGCAATGCAGAACATATTGCTAAATATGGGGAAAGTTAACTTGTCCAGTTTCACTCTGCATGCCGACCCGCATACAGGTATCTACAATACCTTCTCTATTGGAGAAGCTATTGCTTTATTTTCAACATGATAACATGCATCTGTAACTGTTTATGACCTCCCACAAAGTACAATACTGAGATTATATACTCACTATTTGTGCAATACAGCATAATATACATTCATGCTTTAAGTAAACTATTGATTTTTTCAGAAAATTCAGGGGCTGCATAGGAAGAGGAATTGCTCAGTTGTGACCAGCTGGAATTAGTTTTATGAAGAACGAGGTAGAAAGCAGAAAACCAAAATTAAATTGGGAATTGCTTATTCTGAAAGCTCCAGGAACAGGGCATGCATGTACATTTTGGCTATGGTCTTTCCAGAGGCGGTCTATTAGGCACAGCAGAAGAGTCTTGCTGTATAATTCAGTACCTCATATCGCAATGTCTTGCAGTGAGCTGATTTTTATCAATAACTGTAAAGCAGATTTGTAGCCCCACAAGAAAAGCACAAAAGCCAGCTAGCTCCTGGGCATCAGGGCTGACAAGTGCAGAGTCCATCGCACAACCAGCTTCCCAGAGCCATCAGTCGCACAGCAGCTGAGAGATTGGGCTCCTGTGCACTGATTAGACACCTGCTATTAGCCCACATTAATATATGGGTGACTGCTGCTTCTAAACCACTGCTGATAGATGTACAGACTAGTGAATTTATCAGAAAACAAAGAATATACAAATCTTAAGAATATTTTCACATAACAATAGGCGGGCTGCCTAGAAAGTACAATCTAACTGCGTCTAAGATGCAATAAGCTGCATTCCTCACCAATGGCAAAAAGAAAGAGGGCGCAGGAAGTGCAAACATTTTTCCTGCATGCAATAATTTAAAATAGTAATTTATTCTCTAAGTTCTGTTTTTAGTAACTGAGCAGTGATCTAGTCCACTTTCCTGCTTAAAACCTGAAGAGGTACTCAGCCATCGTTCCTGAGATTCACTAGTCTAACTAACACCTTCATAGACACATCCAAAGATCAATCTACCAACGATCAACTCTCTCCCCTAGCAACCTATTTCAGTGCTTCAATATTCTTACCCTTAGAAACAGTTCTTCCCTTAACCATGGTTCTAACCTTAACTTGTGTTTCTGCAATTTAAGCCTATTACTTCTTGTCCTATTCACCAGGGAGACACAAGTGTCACAACAACTGATACTGGCCGTAACTTATAACCCTACCTCGCTATTTAGTCAGCCCAGTCATTGAGGAAAACGCTGCAAAAACACAAACCCAGGGCAGACACTTCTATGAAATGCCACCTGATGCAACCAAACAAACCAACAATAATTACTGGGTGGTTACTCAACTCATTTCACATGTAGCCAAGTATACTTCTACCTAGAACACAGCCTATTTATGTAAATGTCATGTAAATATCATCAAAGCCCTTCCGAAATCAAAACATGACACTTACCGCCTCTTCCTTATCCACAGGTACTATTACACTGGTGGAGAAAGGAATCAGATTAGATTTGTCAAAAACAAGCCATACTATACCCAGTTTTCAACAGTTTTCAACTGTTTCTTCCAGCTGCTTGCAAGTTGTTTGTCTGATTAAGCTAGTATGTCCATAATGCCCCAACTGTTTTGCTACCATTTTTAAAGCGAGATGCTAAATATCTGTTCTGTTCTTTCAATTTTTTGAATAGTTTGCCATGCAGAAGTTATTTGAAGACAACCAGTAGCAGTTCATACACTAACGACTGGAAAACATCACAACTATTCCATGTTTTTCCCATTTTAGGCTGTAATCTTTCTTTGTTGCTTGTTTTATTTGTGTTAGTTGTCCAGTTGCAAAGCAACTGTTTTTAAAAAGGGCGATACCGAATCACTTAACCTCTCACCCTCCCCAGCACTGTCAGTTCTGCCCTCCATTGAAAATGGAACCAACACTTGGTGGATGTTGTCTATTTTCAGTAACATCTTAATAAAACTAGTTGTTATCAAACAGAACACATCTGTTAGGACATCAGCAATGCCTTGAACCTTCATATTCTGCCCTTATGCTCCTGTTACTCCTTTAGGCCCAAATGTAGCAATCAATGTGCTTACTTTCTGTAGACTTCCCTTTTGTGCTTAACATATGGATGACAAGGAGCTCAGTTTCTCTAAATTGGACATGCAACATCTCTGCTACTTGGTTGAGGCTTTGGAGTTCCTTCCAGTTAAATCTCTTTCCCTGCCCCCACCCCCCCTACTCGTCTCCATGAGATTTTACCCACAAATATCCAAGGTCACCAATATTCACCCTCCTGAAATCTGTTCGTTTTAATTTGCCCCTCCTTCTCCTTTCCTTTCAAACACCGTGTATTGAGGACCGTTCCAGAGTTGCTCTCATTAATGTTGTCTTTTGTTTTCTCAGCTAATTCCTTTCCATCTGTAAGAATCAAATTTTAAAGTTTTTCCTCTAATTATTTTTCCTCTTTTGCATTAAAATATGGTCACTGGCTGGTCTGTGTATATATCCCGCTTTCCTACTTTCCTACATGCTGCCCCTCTGCTGCTCTTGTTGTATCATTATGAAATTTTCAGCCACATCTTCACCACTGTCCAAGCACTATGTTTTGGATAAGTCTTCTAGATCTCTTAAAAAAAAAAAAAAAAAAAGGCTTAATTTACATGACCCTGCTGGTTGGGGGCCATATTTTAGGCGAGACAGGGTTTCTAGGTGTGGCGATATCTGCACGACTAAGCAGATGAACTTTTGGATACCCAGGATGGCCTGGGAGTGTGTATGGTAGGTATCTTTGTCAATAGTCAATGGAGGGTAAGACTTACCAGCAGACTGTTAAACAGGGATTACAAGTAGCACCACCAGCAGTGGGTACCTTTTATTCAGAGATTTTCAAGAGCTGTAACATCTTCACATACTAGAACTAGATGTGTGTGATACATAAAGCAACTGCTCCTTGTTTTCCCTACCCTTCCCTCCTAGCAAGCTACTCTTTTTTTTTTTTTAAACATACCAGTTATACAAGTTATCCTGACAGGTCTTCTGCAGCATTTAAATTAGTCTTGACTGTGTACTAAGATTTCCAGTTCTGCTTGTTTATATCCATACTTTTTTCCCATTAGGATAAAGACACCTAAACCATTTGATTAACTGTCTCAGTTATCTTCCTCTGTCCCTCCTATGACCCTATGTGAATAACCCGAGTTCCTCTCCTCCTCCACCCATGGGCCTCAAGCCCTTATTTAAGTTGCTGTTATTTATATTTACCCTTGGGAACTGTCATCTACCATGTGTTGTATAAAAGCAATATGTTGTTAAAGGGACAAAGGAAAAAGGAAAAAAAAAATCGCTGCTCTTCCCCACTCCATCCCCCTGCCTTTTTTTTAATTAAGCATTATTTAACTTCACATTGTTTGTTTCCAAAACTTAATGTCTTTCTAAAGAAAAATAAAAGGATCAAAGAAATATCATCTTACATCAAATGCATGAGATGAAAGCACTAAATCAGACTCACTGAAAAATACTATCAGTTAGCAGAAAGAACTGCCTGTACTGCACCTTGTTCTTCCATATGCATAATAATGCACACAATGATAATGATAATAACCTCTCCTGAAAATATTCAGAAGTATGAGGTCAAAATGCAGCACGTTGGAGGGGCTACCCTAATAATAAAACTAACAGCTTCATACATGCAACAGGATGTATTAAAAAGAAAGCTATTTTTAAATCACATATTAAATCAAAAGCACTTATTTCCTCATTAATCAGCTGGCTCCCTAGCCATATCAAATAGAACTTCTTCTAGGAGTAGTAGGACCTGTGCACATTAATGTACAACTGAAACCAAATTCCTGCAGCCGTCTAAGCATTTTAAGTTGATGGTATTATTGCACGTTTTGGAAGAGAGACTAATACCTACTTGTGCCTGGATTTATGTACAGCATAAACTACAATGAAGTAACAGATATTGCTTTTCATGTATAGGATTATATTTGTGGACCTGAAGGAAACACCAGCCACAAAAAGTACAGATGAGGCTGCTAGAAAAACGCACTTAACACAGTCAGTTGTGCAGCTTTTGTGAGGCTCTGTTCTAGTTTACTGTTCAGCAGCCATACTTTGTTTTCCACTCTGCCATGACTGTATAACAAAAGCAGTATAATGCAGATCATATAAAAGCAGTCAAAGTAACAGTTATTACTGCAGTAATTCTGACAATTCCAAAAGCAGATTCTTACTATGCATTTAATTTCAAAAGGGAAAAAAAAAAAAAAGTTACATTGCTGGCTAGGAAACACAAAGGCGAATTGGTAGCAATATGAGCAGGACATTTCTTCGTAACGGACAGTTCTCGAGTTGCCTACCGGCAGGAACCAGCTTGGCAATTCTGAAATTTTGGTCATTCACTAGTCAGGTTGTCACATCTGCCTTTCTAATTTCTTGCACTCCACCATAAAACACCCCACACGGAGAATTTTACTAAAAGGGGAGGATTACATTGTCCACCCTTGTTTCCAGAAAATCCTCTGAAGAAAAAGCTATTACGATTTTACCTGTAGCCATGCACTAACAGTGGTTTTCCTTCTATGTCTGTGTTATCATGTATCTTTCTCCATCTTATTTTCCTCAAGTTAAAAAGACTGTCCTAATCTTTTACTGCACTGCCCTAGTTGATAAGGCAGCAGACGAGCAGCTTTCATTTATGTCTCTTTCAGCATTCTTTCTCCACACACCAAAGTGTATGCCCCTCTTGCATCACTCTGGGTACACATTCATTACTTTGAAGACTGGGTGTGTTGGTCTTTGGGTTTTTGTTTGTTTGGTCTTGTCTCCCCAAAACTCAAGCAGATAAAGCTTCTCTAAAACTGGCAGTAAACCTCCTGTTGTTCCTTTATATATCCTCTTTATCCAGGAAAAACTTACTGTGGATAGCAGCCTTGCAATAATTTAAAACACGGGAGGAGAAAGTATAGTGGAGGTTAGAGAATCTAACATAATGGGAACACCCAGTACCTGCTGCAAATCTTCTGGAAAATATCATCCCCATCCCCAAAACAGAAAAGAGTAAGGAGAAGCTGAAGCAAATAAAGTGGCAGCACTAGCCAATATAAGATGAAGTAACTGAAACCAAATTGATGCATACAAAATTGGCAGTGAAATACATTAGAAGTCTGTAAAATTTATCCAAGGGTCTCCACTAGACGAAGCTATATGTGGGTGTATCATTTACACCAGTGCAACTCTAAAGCAGCTCAAAAAGAAACTTCATAACATTTTTACTTACACTCTTGCATTATCAGTTACTTCCAACTGGTAGAGGAGACAAAGAAGCATCACTGCTTTCTTAATTTGATGCATTTACAGTAATATAAGAAAGTAAATTTATCTTATTGTATCAGCTACGTTTTATGTACTAACTACAACTCTCCTTCGATGCCTTGTGGGACTCGTCATGAAAAGTAGAGAACAGCTGAGCGATTTACAACCTGCTCACCATCATCGCAACAAAGCTAATATAATTACACCATAAAATTTGTTATTTAACTATTTAAGACAGAAGTCATGCTGTATTCCATTTCTTTCCATTTTTATGAGGTTTATTTATATCCATTCCTTACTGCCATCTCCATATTGCTGTTATTTTTCAAATACAGTTAGGGATCCTAAAGAGTTTTGTTTCTTCCAGAACTTCCTGATTCTTCAAATTAATGAAGATGCTGCCAATCCTCTTTCTCTCTCATCTACCAAGATATCTCTGCTGCTCTATATAGGTACCACTATTGACAATCCAAACATCCCAGGAACAACCCACCAACCTACATTCTCTGCAACACTTCCTCTGCAATACCTTTAAACACATTCTATATAAGCCAATATTTATAAGCCTGTATATTACTTCTTGAAAAGTAATTCTTTAATCAACGAGATGTTCCTGCATTAACTATTTAAAATACATCTGCTCCTAAAGTATGGAAGGTTTCTCATCATTCCTGGTGTATTATGTACACCATGCTGTAAAGAAAGTAACCAAACCCTCTTTGATGCATTGCTTCACTAATGCTTTCAAAAGCAAGTTTTTAAATACTATCTTTTTTCCAGTGCCTTAGATACACTAAGTCCTTTCTGCTTCACAATCCTTCAAATCCTTTTCATTTTTTCATTAAAAAGGAGGAAAAGAACTTAAATCCTTGCACAAGCTATGAACATGTGCATAGAAAATAGGAGGGAAGGGAAATAATTAACAAATGAAAATTGCTATGAAGGTCCATCTAACTAAACAGCTTATAGGAAAACCTGCAAGGTTTAAGACTGAGCCACATAGATTAAAGGCAAAATGTTAATGCCTATAGAAGTAGAAGACAAAAAGGCCTATGTAAGTTGTCATTATTAAAATGCCTTAGGCAAACTTTCTTATGGTAATTCAAACTGAAAAGGTTAAAACCTTAAATGGTGTTACATTCAGTCTGCATGCAGTTCTTCCATATAATGAAGGAAGAACATACAACCTGCTCTTGTAGTAACACTAACTGTGGCTACGTGATCCGTTAACTCCAAGATTTAACAGAAAAGCCTAAAGAGAAACATGCCACAAAGAACTTAAGCTTCAGGCAATGCTCAGGTCTCCAGCTGTCTGGAAACACAAGCACGAGAACACAGCATTTTCCCAGAAACTCAGCAGTTACATGTTATATGTGCACTCCAAGCGGCAGATATTACATTGGAGTCGAGATGCTCTCAATAGACTGAATTTATGAAATAGTAGTTTATCTTTCAGAACTTCAGTTTCACCGAGTTGGAAATACAAGCTGAGTTGGCAGATTCTTTACAAGCTCTTGAGCTTGTTCTTATCAAAATATTCTTTCTTCCCTCACCATGAATTCAGTCAGTGTCCTACCTCTGTTATACCTGAGTTTAAAATAAATCATGCTACTGAATAGTTACAATGTAAGCATTATATTTATTTGAAACCTCTAATGTAAATGATGTAAATATGTAAATACTTATAAATTAACAACAGTCTCAGACCACACAAAAGTGAAAGGCAGCATAGAAATTATATTCATAATTACTTGAACTGTTGTAACTAGTAAGTTAAACTTAAGACAAGAAATATTTTACCACACATTTAGCATTATTACACTACAGTTGCTTACAGCTTCAAAGTGTACCACCATGCAGGAGACAGCATCAAAATTCAGCACAAGACATTTCTTTCTGTACTATTCCTTATTTCTTTCATACAGATAGTCTTGTTCACCATTTTTCTTCATCAGATCTCAAAAGGTCTTTTGATCTTGCAGACATCAGCTTATATCTGGCTGTTCCCTACATAGGGTGGTAAAAGACTTGGTGCTGTGAAGGCTGTCTGTTATTTTTAATATTTTATGTCTCTCACTACAGTCACAGAGTTTAAGTTTCCACCGTATGAATATTAATCTAACAGGGGGCAAAAGCACAGTCTGCTTTTTCTGATGAAATCCATAACAATTATGCCATTTTTGTAAACCTTTTTTAATTAAGACGAACCTCAGCCACTTGTTGAAGGTAGGTATTTTTGGCACAAAGTTTCTTCACCAGAAATTAGATATTCAAAGAAAATTATAATTTTACTATTACAGTTGAGTATATAATAGTGGCTGGATAAAAAGGAGCACGTATTCCTTAAGTTTTGTCATGCTCGTGTTTGATGGTTTTAAGTTTTTGACTTGAGGCTTTCCTGAATCTACCCTTAAATCATATGGAATTGACAGCTGCCTTTCCAAAATCCCCCTAAGTGAAATTTCAAAATGAGACTTGCATAACACTACAGGTGAAAGACCATCAAGAACAAACGTTCAAAAAGCACGCTGCAAACCCCCAAGAGGGTTTTAGAAGGCAACTTCAACTGTCTCGTGTTTAATTCCCAAGTAGGAAAATCTTGACTTTGAACCTTTTTCTAGCATTTATTCTTTTTTATTATTACTTTTTTCTCCTTTAATAAATGAAAAATGAGGCAGTAGTGATGTATTCTGGAAACAACCACACGCAGTGCTTCTGTACAAGAGAAAGCAACCGATTTACTCTTGCAGGGAAACTAAATATTGCCATGTTCCTACAAAAACTAAGTTCAAAAGCATAGGTTCTTAAACTTTAGGCAAAAATCAGCTTTCTAAGATGCTCCAGAGTACATGAATAAGCACCTTCCATGAAAACTCACTGATTATCTGCAATCGGTTAAAAAAAAAAAAAAAACAGAGAGATCACACAGCTCTCAGAAAAAAATAAAAATAAAAAGGATTTTTCCATCCTGTTCATATAATGGTGGTTCATTTTACCACCCTACATTGAAAATAATCTCTCTACAGCCCTTATGGAGAAAAAAGTGGGACATTCTTCTGCTTCCTGTTAACAGGCATAGTAGTACAACTTCAAGAGAAAGAATTTTGTCCAAATTTACAACTTTCCTTCAATTGTCTCTCAGAAAGTAGAAATAAAGTAGAGTTCTCCTTGCCAGAACCTTGTTTGCACTTCCCTGTGAGGCTGTAGGTGCCCAAATCTTGAAGAACTCATAGAAATGCATCAGATGGCAACAAAAATGCAGTCGCTAGAAGTAAGACTTCTCCCTGTGAGTTTGCTTTTAGCTGAAAATGCTTACAACGACCATTGCAAGCAGAACTCAATCTTGCACAAGGTCAAGCTCCCCTGAGCTACATGGAGCTGCAGGATTCTGGTCAAGCATAAGTGAAAGAGCTATAGAATAGACAAACTTCTGGGAAAGTACGGGAGCAGAATGTTAAATATTTATCCATCTGAAATGTTGCTAACAAAATTCCCTCTGGCTAGAGGAAATTTGATTTAGCTAAGGGAGTTTTTAATGTCATGTTCTTAGGCGTGACCTCTGATGAAACACTACAAAGTTGGAATTACTTAGCTCAGAAGAGACCAAAAAATAATATAAAAGTATTCAAATACATAAAAGGCTGTTCGAAAGAAGAAAGAATCTATTCTCCAGGGACAGGGAGAATATTTTAAGTGGTAACAAGTCTAGGGAACAGCAAGAAAAATTGAGATTGCATGGAAATTTTTCTGACAATAAGAATTATGAAGCATAAAAGCAGATAAACAGCATTAACCCAAAAACAGACTTACTCACTTCTACCTGTGGCAGAGAGATGGACTTGGTGACTTTGAGGTTCGCTACAAACCCCTTCTCTCTAGGTGGAAATTAGTCACTCACATATTTGAACTTTACTTGCCATAATTGACTAAACACACTATGAAGTTTAATACCTTTTTTCTTTGAAGGGTCTTGTAAATTCATTTATTATGTATTCAGACCTTTCTTCCCATGAAAGGAAATATAGTTAGTCCTTGGCTTTGCTTCTGTTATTTACAAGTCCATGAAATTAGGGATCCACGTTCTGTATTACCTTGTAACTGCTGCAAATCCAGAGCTATCGCGTTGTACTTGAGCCGCAGAGGGAAGGGCTACGCAGCAGCTCTTTCCAGAGGAAAGCAGGAGACTGGACCAAAGGGTGCAGATCACTGCCAGACAGTCTGAGACATGAGCACGAAAAGGTCTTTCTTTTTTTCTATAATATTAGTACTGAATTACTAACATCTTATGGAATAAATTGGTAGAAAGTCCAGCAGTTTTTAAATTCACAGTAGCCTGAACTCAGGAATCTAATTTTTTCCAGTGCGTTGCCCTTAACATATCTTCTATTTCAACCTCTCATAAGTTCCTGGTAAAAGGGTCTTTTGCAGAATGCATTTCATAAAAAGAAAAGAAGTAAAGGAATAATGAAAAATAAAGAAAAGCACATAGTCTGAATATCACATGCTGCCACCTCAACTCCAGAGTAAAATTAATATTACATTTTTTGCAGCTGTCTCAGAATTCTGGATGCCAATAAAACCATCAGAAATCACATCCTTTTCATGCTTCTGCCAGATGCCTACAGGAACAGAAACATGCTCTCTGGTTAATTCACTAGCAAGGACAACTCAAAGTTTGTAGAGTAACAAAGAGCAACCCCTCCTGCTTTCAGAAAAGCCAAAACTCTAGTCTCTGGCCTCAGCCATTGAAGTGGATGCGAATCTTCCCATTAGCTAATGACAGTATGAAATTAAACAGTAAATAAATAAGATAATAAAAGTGAAAACAACTGCAGAGGAACTGGTCACTCCCTTTCCAGACTGACTGGAAACAGAAACACTTTATGCAGTTAACAGCAAGCTACTCCTAACAGTGAAAAGGCTCAGTCACCAGCTGCTACACAAGGTCTACACAATCCACAGTAATTTCAATTGCACTACTTACTTCAAAGAACATACAAGGTTTTACAAAAATAACAGCTTCTTCACACTTTGTCTGATTAGTTATCATATACACCCAGTTTTCCACAATCCCTCCAGCATTTATGCTTGATAAATGGCAAGAAAAATAATAATACTAAAAAAGACAGTTCAGTACTGTAGATTTAAAGTCTCTGGACAACTATTGCAGAAGATTTGCTGAACAAACTTGAGTTTTTCTATGCTGTCAAGCAAGCAATCTGGAACTCGAAATAAAATTTTTCCCCTTATCATTTACACAAAGGTAAAATCTCACCCAGGCACCTGTAATTTTGTGGTGATACACCAGCCCCGGGGAAAAGAAGGGAGGGAGGAAAAAGAAAAAAAAAAAAAAAAAAAAAAAGGGAGTAAGCAGCATAGAAAGCCCATACAAGGTAAGGGGAAAAAAGAAATCTGTTAGCATGGATTCATAACCCTAGTTTTTTTCCTCCAAGTTTTGCTGTTTTTAACATTTCCACTATAGTGCCAACCATGAAACACTGGAGGCTCAATCCTGCAAACTTTTCCATGCTAATTGCAAAATTCTCCCCCAAAAGGTAAAAGTAACTTTATATACATAGCATCTAATGCTGGCCAAACCAATGACTCAAGCAAGAAGGCTTTCAACTCTAATCAATATAAATGCCGACTTTGTACCTGCAGTCAACATAAACCTCATGCGACCTCACACATTTTACAGTCAAGTGTACAGATTGTTGGGTATTCCAGACAAACTACAAAACTGCTTTTCTTTCTATTGCTTAACATTACTGGTTAAGTTGTATTAGGATGCAAGTTTCTTGCCACAGTATTGGATTTATCCCTGGCCTGTACTGAAAAAGAAACAAACACATTTGTCTTTGCTGAAGGACAATTGCATTTTGCAGATCTGCTTCTACTATATTTTTTTTTGGTAAAGAAGATGTAACGTCAATTCAAGAAGGCTTCTATAAAGTTCTTACACAATTACAAATGTGTTCTGTTCAGCATTTTTTTCCCTTTTTTTCTCCTCTTCCCTTGGATGGATGAAGGATAGTTACTTGCAGATTACTTTTTGCCAGTATAAATCTTAGAGCAGGCCATCCTACATTAAAGTAATTGTAGAGACACATTCCACTGTTAAAATTTTGGGTCACTACTCAAGTAAAAAAAAGCACTTAAACATAACTGACCCAAATACAATTATAAGAAATAAGTACATGCAAAAATCTCACAAGAGTTTAAGTTATCACAAAGATGTCCACCAGAAAGCATTATCCAAAACTCAAACTTTGTACTAGACCAACACACACTGAGAGTAAGTTTAATGCAAGCTTAACTACCTTATGTTATTTAGGAGGCAGCTGCTCTAAATTCTCTGCAACTGACTCAAACTCTGGCAGTGGATACCTTTCACTTAGAGCTGTAGCTGGAAAAGAAATCAACTATGCAATGAAAATGCGTTCTCCACTTCTAATGCAGTCCTCTACCCAGGTTGAGAATTAAATCAAGCTCTGCCTTGCTCCACTAATTCTAATTGTAGAACAACACATGGGGAAAGCACATATTCCCTCACTGCCTCCTATCTTAAGCTAAAGTCATCTCCTTTTTCTGTAAAACATAAACAGAAATCATAAGGGTAAATATTTTCTAATTGCCTAATTTACATGAATTTCCATATTATTGTTTTGCTTTATATCATGCATGTATCATGCATATCATTTGCTTTGTATCATGGTTTTGCTTTATAAGAATTCCTCCTCTTCCTTGTATAATCGAATATCCACCTGTATTTGTACCAGACACTAGAAGTATAAACACACTGCAACGAAACTGAAAACTTCCCCCCACAACACTTAAGGTAATATGGCAGAAATTGGGATAACCTGGTTTTGCTTTTTCTGTCTAAATAGGTAAGAATAGCATAATAGATTTTTGTCAATTAAATTCATTGCAGTGTAATGCATTACTCATCTGTGTTTTTAGAATCTGAAATATTCTTTACCGCTTCCTTTATGCTTTCTGCTTTGCTTTTACCTAACGCTCAAACTTGAGCTTCAGCATTCTCCCTTATGATTGAGGTTTCTCTCTGCTCCAGATCTGCACGTCGGGAGCAAAGCGTTGCAGAAGTGGTGCCACTAGTAGCACCTCCTCTCAGCTGTCAGTACAGCAACAAATGCCTGTCAAACACATTTGTATGTGGTAGCCCAGCCAGCTCTTCAAGCTGTAGACCTGTCCCTAAAGTGATTAAAGCAGTCTGAGCAGTCTGATACTACACTTTTTTTTTTTTTTTTTTTTTTTACTTTTGAGAGAGAGAGAGAGAGAGAGACATTCAACTATTTGAATGTCCCCTCTATAGGTGAAAAAAGCTTTAACTTTCTGGATAATTAATTGCATATGTATCACTACGACCACCAGGATTGCGGGAAACCTAAGGAATATCTTCTTCATAAAAAGATAAACTGCTGTGAGTAATGGACATGATATCATTAGCACGTTTCCAAGGCATCTAAAAGTTTCTTTCTTACTATTTCTGGGACAACTGGCACAAAAATAGAATAGTGTAATCTTGTTTAACACTCAAAGAGAAGTCTTTCCATTTTAGGCCATGAATATGTAGCTCAGCCTGGAGCAGCCATGCAAAGCAGAGCAAGAATTTGTGACCGTGTCCTTAAAGAAAGACACTTGCCTATTGAATAAAGAAAATTAGAATAAGATAACATGAATGGAGCATTGAGATGAGAGTTCTGTGCAGTTTCAGCATCTTTACAAAATATGAAGGACAATCAACTCACTGTTATGCCTTGCTAGAACTCTTTTCACATTACACCAGCATGCACTTAACAGAATGGACATATAAATACACCAGACTAGAAGATTGTAGGGCTTAGCACGGAGTCTTAGGAGACAAAAAAACCCACTTACGTTGTATTTACTAAAGAACATTTTTTCTATGCTTCGTATTTTAACAAAATTACATCAATAAATTGCTACGACATTTGGCGACAGGGGTAGTTAAGGTCCTCCTATCTTCAAGACAGCAGTTGAATCATACAGGCAGCAGAACAAGCTCACGGTACTGCTGTCAACAGCCATCTCCTGGTCTCCTGCCACCGTGCTGAAAACCTATATTCCCAGGACTTGCCTTGCCCCTAGCACCCCCTCTTCCTCAACCCCGAAACATGAGGATGAAGGCTAACAGCTGCTTTCAAAACCACACCAGGATAGGTGGGCAGCGAGGGAATCACAGGATTTGCCTGAGAACACCCTCAAGTTCTCCTTGACTGAAGCTGCTGAACTACAGTCTAGTATTTCCAGTGTAACAGTAGAGGTTCACCATCACTGCTGCAAAATCAGAATAAGGAAAAACTAATGCCAAATGTTTTGTCATGTTATTTTTCTAGTCGAAACCCACAAACCTTGTACAAGGAACTAAATATGAAAACAGCCAATCATTAAAGCATTCATAAAAATTAATCTCCCCGAGAACGCTGACTCGCAGTCATCTTCCATATCTCTATATCGTGTTTCATCTGAAGCCATGGCACCTAGTCCCTGTTCTCTGCATCAGGGCAATGATGTTTAGAGCAGGGACAAAGTTCAGGCTATTAGAGATAACTTGGCCACAATAATTAGTAAGATTTCTTCGTAACAGACTTTTAAACAAAAATAGGCATTTATCCTTTAGATTAATCCTCTTCCACAATTTAAAAAATCTGTCTAAAGCTACATAGTTAGCCTGCTATTCTATTTATAAACACTTAATTTTATCCTGTTTTCAGTCACTAGAAGTTGACAGGACTTACGACATCTCAAATTAAGCCTTTAATAGCTGCTAGAACTTGCATCGTCATTTAGCAACAAACAAACAAAAAAATCCAGAATTAGCCTTGGTTTAGTCTATTCAGGGTGTTTTAAAGACACTACACTGAAAACAATGGCAGACCTGCATCCTGTTTATTCACTGGGCAAACAAAACAGCCTACAGAAGTGCAAGGTTCTTCTAGAGTACTTTGCCAACATGACCAAGCACTGCAGCTCAACCCCCAGTGCTTGTTCATCCAGCCCCTGCCTTGGTAGGCTGAAGAGGAAGGGGGGAAACAAAAAGAAAAAACTGTTAGGGCTTTTTAATACCGCAGACACGGTCCCTTAAACCTGCAGGCACTACAAAAAGGCAAACCTCTGTGCAATAGCAGCTTAGCTTAAGTAACACCCAAGGAAAGTTTCATACTAGCAACGCAGTCAGTTGAAGGTCTACTAGAGACAAGCCTTGTGCTTTCCCAGTCTTCCGTCCCTGTGACCCTAAGGAATAAGCATCTCACAGATGAGCACTTAGAAATGCTCAGGAAGATTCTCCTATGTGATCCTATGTAAACTCTTACATATACACTCAATTAGTATCACAAGAAGAAAAAAAAAATGTGGGAGGAAAGAGAGCCCTCTTGGTAAGTTTCTGATTCACTGAATGCGTTAGAGTGCCCATAAGCAATGTTTTTTAGATTTTAAATAGATTGTTAGTATAATCCACACACATATGCAAGAAGTAACATAAGGAGTTAATTAAGAGTTACTTTCCTACCACATATTTTTAGACAAACATAAAACTGATGTGCTGGATCAGACCCAGAGATCCATTAGTCCAGTTTCCTGTTTGACAGAAACCAGTACGGGAAGCTTTTGTGAGGGTCCTGAACAGCCCGTTTCAGGACTCTGAAGGAAAACTGCCCTTTACCTATAGGTAAAGGCCACTAGGTACCTTCCACTCTTAAGTCTGTTACTTTAAACTCCTTCCAAAAGGCAGGTACAGCTGAGGGTATCACTGCATTAATAGAAATAAATTCACTATTAGTATTAAATTGTTTTAAAAAGTAAATATTTATTTATACCAGCTATGAGGACAAAGTTTGATTTTTTCCACGGTCAGTCTACAAGAACTGAGAGATAACAAGCCATAATTTTGCAAGACAAGCATGTTCTAAACTGTATCACAGACTCTTTGGAAGGAAGACCCTAAACAGAAGCCAGCCTTCTTTGTTTGTTCGGGTTTTATTTGGGTTAGGTTTGTTGTGTTTTTATTACCTTTTAAATGCTTCAGCAGGGTTCCTCTCGCATTCCCCAGGCTGCAAGAGACTTTGAATAGCAGGATCCCTTAGTTTGTCCTCATATCCCTGGATCAGTCCACTGTGGCAGATTTGTGCAACTAAACCTCTAATAAATCCTCCAACACACAGCGTGTCGGAGTCTTGGGCCCTGCAGAAATGGAAGGCTAGAGCTTGACGGTGTAAACCTCTTTGCAGGTTTGCAGGTGAGCTTGGCCATAGTAACTCAGTACAGAGGGCCGTCTTCCCACTACCAGGCCCTCCTACCAACAACACACCCCAGGCAGCTCCTTTCCCAGGGACACCACCAGTATTATTCCCAGAATTTGCTACAAGAGATGTTTTGTTGGCAGCACTACTGCTGCAGTTGGCTTTCTCCTGGAGGCAGTGTTGAAGCTTGTGGAAAACCCACTCCCTACAGTAAAACTGCTTTCCTTGCAGCAAGCTGGTTTGAGCCATTTTACAAAGCTTCTGCTCTTGGGTTTGTCATAAGCAGCAATACCCCTTCAACATCTTGAAGACGGGAAAGAGGGATTCATCTTGCACCGGTCTTCCACGCAGAGCTTGTACAGATCTTCCAGATCTTGCAGAGCTTCCACAATCACAGTAATCTGTTAGCTTTCTCATAAAACTTATCAGCCTCTTTGCAGGATATGTGTCACTCCATTCAGATGCTTTATTATGTTTAGCATTGCACACCACAGTTCAGCTGACATCATGAAGCCATGTCTGATACCAGCGCTCAATTGTGTTTCTCATATGGCTCAAAAGTCCATCCAGCTCCATGACTACATCTGTCGTTTACGCAGTCGTGTGCGCTTCCAGTATACAGGGGAGACAATACATCTGGAAAAACTGAGGCAAAGCCAACTTCTCAGTGTGTGCTAAATGCCTTTCAACTCTAGGCATTAATCTCTTTGGATATTAATTGAGAAAAAGCTGTCCACAATGAAGTGTTCCTTCTGGGAATGGTATAGCAAAAGGTGATTTTTTTCTTCAGGAGTACTGCATATGTTTCACGAGCATGTGCCACTTACAAGGAAACGGTCGATTTCAACAGTGAGCTTTGCAGACTTCATTCATCTGGGCAGGCGCCCAGGAAGTGCTTCAGATTACGGTTTCTTAAGTGGTAGAGACGATGGGAGGGGGGGAAAAATGTTTACGACTTATTTCAATACGTTCATAACCGTCTTCTTCAGGAACCTGGATTCTTACTGAACCTGTTCTCAGGTATCTTAATCGCAAGATGTCAGAAGAGACAACATCTTCCCCTAGAGCTCTGAAATAAAGAAGACAGCACTTTTAACCCTACATCCGAGTCATAATTCAGTCACTTGCTACTAATGCAGTCAACAAATAATAAAACCAAGGACTCTTCTTCATTATTTTCCCCTATATGAATGAAACTAAAATAATCTTAAGCACGTTTTTTAAAGCATTTTAGCATTGAGCTATAATCAGCCACATATTAAGAACGTAAAAAAAAAAAAAAAAAGCAATAACAGGTAGGAAAGTGACTCAAAACCAGAGGGCAGAAGCCTTGTGCTTCCTCTTGACAAGAGCCGAATACATCCCATTATCTCGGGGATATTCCCTCTAAGAGGGATTCACCACGGAAATCTCTCTTTGCTCAGTATTTTTACTGCCAGTTTTTGTGGTTAGCTCTTTTTTCCCTTTGAAGTTCATTCCCCACGCGAGGGCTGCCCGCAGCTCTTCGCACACTTCTTTGTTCACCACTCGCAGGCAGCAGGACGCCCGGCAGGCTCGGGAGCCGCCGCTCAACGCGGCCAGCCCTCACCGCCGGAGCGCCTGTCACCCGCCGAGGCCCGGGGCGCGGGGACCCGGGGCGCTCCCCTTCCAAAACCCTTTATGCAGCTTCGCCTTCGCCCCGACCACAGTTTCTTTCCGCCGAGCCGCACACAGCCCCGCTCACAAGTGACTCCGGCGCTGCTCTCGCGGCGCGATCGCGGCCGCCCCAGCCCCAGCACCCACCCGCACCCCGCACCGGGCACACACGGCCCGGGCCCCCCTCCCCTCCCCCAGCGCGCACCGGCCCCACACAAAGATCGCGCCGCTGTTACGCCGCTGCCCGCCGTCAACCGCCCCAACGGTCGCCAACGGCCGCCAACCGCCCCAACGGGCGCTGCCGGCGGCCGCGCGCGGCGCCTCCCGCCGCGGCTCGCTCACCTCCGCCGTTCCCCGGCGGCGGCAGCTGCTGCTGCTCCAGCCTCGCCGCGGCAGCCGCCGGCGCGCCCCTCCTCTTCCTCCCTCCCGCCCGCCTCTCCTGGCTGCCGCCGGGGCGCCGCCGCCGCCGTGCCAGGCCCGCGGGCAGCCCGTGCTCCGCGGCCGCCTCCGCCGCTCGCTGCTTTCTCCGCGGCTCCTCCTCGGCCCAGCCCGGCCCCGCCTGCGGCCGCTGCGGGGGCGGCGCCAGGCGGGGCGGGGCACGGGCGCCGCCGGCACCGGGCCCGCCAAGTAGTCCCGGCGGAGGGACACGGCGGTGCGGAGCAGCCTCCGCCGCCCCCTGCCCGCGGGGCAGCCCGGACCCCCGGGCCCTCTCTCCCTCCCCGCCTCTGCCGGCGGGGCGCGACCCCGCGGCGCCCTCGGGCCCCCGCCCGCCCCCGGCGCTGCGCGGGCGCCGCCCAGCGGCCTCCGAGAGCCGCCCCCCCCCACCGCAACAGTGACCGTTGGGTCCGTTACGGGACGTTGGGCGGGAGCCGCGCGCCCGCTGCCGTTAGCGGCGGTTGTGTCCAAGGGCGCAGCCCCAAGAGCCTTTTGTTCCCCCTCATTTTACACCGAGATGGCCCCTCTCAGATGAGAATTCACCAGGCTGCACACAATGTTCTGACGAGGGGCTCTTTTCCCTTTCTTCTCCTGCCCCTCGCAGGCTGAAGTGGCACATCCCTGCCTATAGGCAGGGCCACACCAGCGTAAAGGCCACTGGCACCACGTCTACTTACACCAAGAGTTCTTCAAGCTATGCTCTTCAACCTTCCTTCTGCCCCCGGAGCCCAACAGATAGTCCCGTGGGCCTTAACAGGCGAAAAAATGAGCTGGAGTCACTTGTGACCCTTCGCAGGCCCCGGAGCAGCCAGCGTGCGTGGGGGCAGAGGGCCAGAGCTCTCCCTGGATTGGGCCAAAAGGGAGCAAAAAATGTCATTAAAACATGACTTGGCAGGGCTGGCAGAATTATTCACACGAAGGCGCTTTCCCCGGGACTCCTCCATGACCATGGGCCTGAGTGTTGAGCGCTGCAGTGGCTTCAGCACAGCCCCTCAGCTGCACGTCCCGGGCACCGCGCTGGGCCCGGCCCGAGGCGCAGCGCCCATCCGCTGCCTTTCCGAGGCGCAGCGCCCATCCGCTGCCTTTCCGAGGCGCAGCGCCCATCCGCTGCCTTTCCGCAGCGCCCCGGGATTCGCTGCGGGAGCAGGCTCGGAAATTAATGCCATGGGTATACTGAAGGGCTTAGGGAAACAAGTCTGCCTGCTTCTGGAAACCAGTAGAACAAGTTTGAGGAACCTTTGCAAGCAGTGAATTACAAATCTGCAAAGCAATTAGGAGTGGGGAAAAACAGAAATAACATTTGTAGAGAGATTTTATTTTTAAGCTTCCATACTTGTTTGACTTTTTTTTTCTTTTTTAAGCGATATACTTTAGGCAATAGTATCAGTCCTCACTAGGTGTTTTTTTCTTTCCTGGCTGCATCTTCCTCCCATTCAGAAATATTGTGGAAACTCGAACTTGCAAAATTGATGCTAGAACAAGTTCCAAGAAATTTAGAATTGAAAGCTTCCCCCTCCCCCCTTTTGTTTTTGACTTCTTTTATTTTTTTTAACAGTAAGGGGACAATATATATTTGGAGTGATGGGATCGCAGGTCTGGTCAGCTGAGTTAGCTAGAGCCAAAACACAGGTTGACAGAGGAACAGGGAAAAAAAAAAAGAAAAGAGAAAGAGAAAAAGAAAAGAGAAAAGAAAAGAAAAAAGAAAATAGAAAAGAGGAAAAGAGAAAAGAAGAAAAGAAAAGAGAAAAGAGGAAAAGAAAAATAAAGAAAAAGAAGCAAAGAAAGGAGAAAAGGCTGATTCAGCAGCTTGAGAGCCAGTGCCTAAACACAAATCTTAGACTAGCAGATGTTCCCAGAAGAAAAGAGAAGATATTGGGCTATGGTGAGACCTGGGGGAAAGCTGAGCTTCCTCTTGTCTGAGGACAGGGCACAAACAAAAACCCAATTTACATGAGAAGTTGCTTTCGGATCCTGCAACATTCAGTATGAACAAATGGTAGCAGGAAGAGTAATAGCAAGGTTTGCTAAAATGAGAGATTATTAAATATAGTCAAGGGCAGAGTTATGGACGGTAATTGTAAAATACTAATCTTTCCAGACTGATACATAAATTCTAGAGCTGAACAGATTACAATAATTTGATTTCAGCAAGGGACCAAGCACACAGAGTAACTATCAACACACACAAAAAACCTGAATTGCATTTGAAGAAGCCCTTAGTTCAGAATATCAGTCCTATAGCTCACATAAGGAATAATAAGTGCTGGTGGGAATGGCAAGAGGAATAATGGCAGGGGAAAGGGAAGCAGAGGAAAGAGAATAAAAGCAGGAACAAAAAAATGCAGCAGGCATATAATTATACCCTTATCACTAGGAGGATTTTTAAAGATGACAGAATATTGCAAGATAAAAAATCTTATCTGCACACTCCTTTCCAAAAGTATCTATGACCTGAAGGTGTAGGTTAGTAGGCTTTGCACTGACCCTCTGAATTACTGTTAGGAAGCAAAGACACCTTGGGAGTTGTATTATATTAGAAACTCATAGGACTCCTAAAAGAAAAAAATAAAAAAGTTCAAAGCAGTTATAAAAATGCAATTGCCATAAAGTACAGTGGCTGAGGCACCTCCTATTTATAACATGACAGCTTAAATGACATCATTCTAGTGAATTATTATAGCTAAGAGTCAGATATTGCTGATACAATTGTGCAATGTTGTAGCTAATGAGGCAATATCAGGATAAGAACGAAAGCCTATATTGTGGCTTTGTATACTTAGTTTGATATAGATAGCAAATCAACCCTGATATAATTGGGCACAACCTTATAGACTACCAGACTCACAGATAAGACCTAAAGGAGACATGAAGATGAAACGTATAAAAATTTCCTCTCTGGCTTAAAATACCATGGAAGGTTTCCTTTGTAGGTATAGTTTTGTGCTTAGTATAATTAAGCACTAGTTCACAGTAAGAAAACAAGAAGAAACTTTAAGCAGAAAGATTGCACATAAAACTCTTAGCATTCTGAAATCTGCCCACATCTAAGTTGTTAAATTATTGAAAACTGCTTAATAGGCTTTTCTAACAGTCTCAGAAAGATGTGGCAAGTCATTTAGATGCATAACAGCTTTTTGTTTACCAACTCAAGAGATTTCAGTGTGATGTTATTTAGATAGAAAAGCTTATTTTAAAGAAATGCACTGAATGGTGGACAAAAGAACATTACCGGTTATGATGAGGAAACCCATTGACAAAGGTAGCAGGGGTGATATTTGAATTTACCCGAAGCAATCATGCTCAGCCATAGACGCCTGGTTTGGGCTGTTACAAACATCGCTGGGAACGCTTGGACAGTTTGTGTTCTTTCTTTCTGTTTCAAGTTATGTGCCCGGAAAGACTCACACTGTGCAGTATGTTGCCCGTTCCCGATCCTGCACTCCACACGCACGCCAATGCCATTCACTTCCAAGCCAGTTATATGTGTGGAAAGAGTGTAGCCACAAATCCTTGGACGTTAAGTATCTTCAGCAAAGCTTTTAGCAGAAGGTGATTAATTTCCAAAAATTATATGCTTGGTCAGCGTGGGGAAGAGCCATGATCATCTTTGTGAACACAAAGCGATCTGGCAGTCGCTTACGTGCGGGGCCCGTGCAGCCTGGCACACACCGTGGTATTTGCGGTCCGTTTCTGCTGGGCTGCCGCGCTGCCCGTTGCTTGCGAAGCCTGCGCAGAGTCCTGACAGTGTGCTGGCAGTGCACTGAACGAAAACGCTAGGGAACAGCAGCTCCCAGTACTGAGTTTGGAGTCCTCTGCCAGGCACTGGCTGCCAGACAGATGGTCATGACTCTGAACCCAGGGGTGCCACAGGTATTGGACCCCCTGGTAGCCCTCCAGCCTGTGCTTCCCAGCTCCCAAATGAGAGCAAGGCAGGAGGTCTCAAAAGCCATGCTGAAGCCCAGGTTGCATTCGGTGTGCTGTGGCCATCCCCACAGTGAATTACAGTCGACGGCCCCGATAAAGCGTGGTTTCCAGAGTACTTCCTTGTCCTGCGTGTATTCCTAAAGGATGAGCTTGATGAGTGCTCCAGGGCCTGCAGTGAGGCTGAAACCCACCAAGTTCCCTGAAAGAGGGGCATAATGTCAGTCTTTCCCAATCGTCAGAGACTTCCCCTCACCACCATGATTTTCCGTAGTCAGAGGCAGTGGTGCTCTTTTACATAAGAATATAGCTAGGAAATATAATTACTCTCCTTCCTCAGGCCTTCCTCATTACCCAGTAATTTGGCTAGGAGTCTTCTCTACCCCATCTATTAAAAACTGAACCTCTGTGAGCCAGAGAAGCGAAAATAATTAGGCTGAAGCAAAGTCAAACAAAAGATCCTGGATACTATAACGTGGCAGTTAAAACACTGGGCTGGGAGAGGAAAGCTGTATTCTGATTTCTCCTGAAAAGGAAATTGCTCCCATGCCCAGGTTGACAGCGTTAATTCGAGGTTGCTGCAGACCTGCCAGCACAACATACTCTAAGTCAACCCCTGAGCTTTGCAGTAGAGGAGGCAATTATCTGCTCCTTGGCAAACAACGGCCAGGATCCATGCCCTCTTTCTGATAAGACATCCGATATACAGCTACCAAAAGGAAAAGGAGGAAGTCTGTTTGCAGCTCTCCCTCCTCCTCCTCTTCAGTGTTGGAGGAAAAAGGCCGGGCCCCAAGCCCTGGCCCAGGAGCAGCGTGAGCAGGAGGGAAGGCGCAGCCGTGCCGAGCTGCCGGGCAGCGCAGAGCAGGAGGCAGGAGCCGCGTTACCGATGCCATAATCATGCGAACACCCGCTGGCTTGTGCATCTTTTATATCACGTGCAGTTACAACTGTGATACAATCAAGGTAGCACAATCACTCACCACTACTACAGTCAGGAAGAAGGCTTCTCCGGATGGCTGTTCACAGCAGGAACCTGGGGTAAATGCCCTGAATTGCTTCTGCAGCAGCCTTTTTTCTTGACACGAGAGTGCTAGCTTCCCACCTTAGGCACCTGCATAGCATGTTAAGTGTAACCAAGGTGCTTCGAGGCACTTTTATGCCTCTTGCACAAAACCCAGGCTTTCAAGATCTGCTACATCTATGTTTTTTTTTTGTTCCCATCCCTATCTGAAATCATATGCAACTGCATAGTCTTACAAAGGTGCATATCTATATATATTTATGGATGTATATAAATATTCTCTGCTACTTATGGGACATGTTTAAGTGGGTGTCTGGAAAATGCATTGCAATTGTTAGGCAGCTAAACAAAAGAAAACGACAGCTGTGGCTCTGAGGGCCTATGAAGTGCGTGCTAACACAGGGCTGTGGAGTGCCATAGCCTGCCCAGCCTGTGTCATTCCAGCCTCGAATCTTGCTGAGGATCCAGGAACATGGAGATAATTCAGCTTCCGCCTGCTGCGGAAAATGCGATACGCGCTCTTCGTGCAGTGTGAATTACAGTATAGCGTTACCATTCCATTCATTAGCAGCACACGAGGCAAGTCAAAATTAGCAATAAAATGCAATATTCTGGGAAACAGGTGCTGCAGTTGATAACTAGTTCTGTAGGGTGAAAATGTATGCAGAACTGCAAAGAATTTAAATGTCATTAAACAATGACATGAAAATGTCTGTGGAGTGGAAAGAAATCCATCAGCAATAAGCCGGAAGAGAAAACTAAATCAAGAAAGTGACCTTTTATGTGAGTTGGACCAGAAATATATTCAGTACAAATCTCAGGGTGCACACAATAAAGCTAATCAGATGCCTAAGAATAAGAAATAATACTTATGTAATCAGAATACCACAATAACAGCTGAATTTATACTGAAGCAAGACTTCGTATAAACTTGGTGAAAACTGACATAAAATACTGTTTGATTTATGTGGGAAATAAGCAAGCTATAAGCACTGGGGATTTCTGTGCATAAACAGCTTATGTTCTATATTGTCCTCATGTAATCACGCTGTTTTCATCAGCCTGTGCCATGGAGCAGTGTCTGGGTGCTAGTCCCAACCTGTTCCGTGATCCTGAGCGAGTTGTGTAACCTCATCTGCTTCTATTTCCCCATGGCTACAATACGAATAGCAAATCTTTCCCATCTCCCTTCTTACGCCTGGTCATACTGCAAGCTAAAGCAAGTTTTACCAAAATATTTTGTACCGTGTCAGGAAGACAAATAGCTGTAAATTCATCTAACTAAATGTGACCAATGTGTCGCTGGATCACTGCAAAACGTCCAGTCTAAACATAAGTTTGGTTGAAAATTGATCACATTTTGCCATAAGTACATAGTCCATCTTTGCTGTTTATGTTCTTATAAACCCTTAGCCCTAATCCTAGGGCAACTCATGCATTTGGTCTGCACTGAAGTCTACATGCAAAGTCATACCCCTGGCTTGTAGAATTATGTTTGTCCTTGCAACAAGAGTTACTAAATACATATAATTAACAGAATCCTTTTTTTTTTTTTCCCAGTTGATACCATTGCAGTGTTATAGTCCCTCAAAACAAACTAGTTCAATGAATTTAGATATTCTTTTATATACCTTAGGTGGATGAAATAATTCATGACTAATTCCTACCAGCAGAATAGAGATATAAGAGATTTTGAATGAGCTTTGAGCTTTGATGTATTTATGAAATTACTTGATTAGTCCTTTCTAACACAATTCTAAACACAGGAAGTGCATAGTGAGATGATGAATTTTTAGACCATATTTTTGGATTAGTTTGCTTAGATTAATTATATGTTTTCTAGATCTTCAAGAGAAAGCTGAAATATGTTTCTAGAAATGTGTTATTAGACTTTGAAAATAAATTGAGAAAAACATAAATTAATCCTGATTGAATAAAAAGTATTTACATTTTTTGCTGAGGTAAAATTAGTTTGATCATGGATCTCCTTTGAAAAACAGAAGTCTATTCACTCTCTCCAGATGAAAAAGTATCTCCCTTTTTTTCCATCTCTCAGACTAGTGGATCCCATTTAGTGGATGTTAAAAATCAAAATAATTCCTGTTATAAAAGAAATAAAAAGCAAAAAAATATATATATTTTCAAATACAATACTTGATAAAATCATTCAGAAAGAGTATATGCAAAGGAGGAGAGCTCAAAGCAACTTCCCCATATTCTTTTTTCCCTAGAATGACCAGATTAATGATTTACAGGCTGAAATTTAGTTCTGCCCTTCCTAATAGTAAAATTACTATTACTAATAACTAAATAACTTTTCTGTACTCATCAAACAACAAAATTGTATGTTGCACTTATTCTATCACTTTACAAGATAAAGGAAACTCTGCACAGTGCAGCATATACATATAGATGAGGATGAAAGGTTGCTACGGGAGAGATTAACTTCTCGTTTCAAATGGCATTACTTTTAGAAATTAATATACAGTTCTACAAAGGGAAATGTCTGCAGACGTAAATAATACCAACAAAGAAGAATATAGAGCTACAAAAACTCTGGACAGAACAAGACAGAAAGTTTCCCTCAGCAGAAATAGCAGTCACAGCAGGGATATTCTTTATGTGACCGTGCAGGCCGCAGTGAGCAAAATAAGGCATAAGAGCAGCAATATTAATAACAACAGCTTCCACACGTACCCTCATTTACTCTAGGTAGCAAAAGGTTCTCCTAAAGAGAGAGACAGATGTCAGAGCAGCTTGGATGTCTCTGGCCCTCATGTTGATGAGCATCATACCTTCAGGAGCTGTGATGCTGATGCATTACTACATCATTCGCTGTTTGCTACTAACAAATTCCTGCTATTAAACATCTCCTGTGAAATATCCTACCTTTTCTCCATTCTTTGAATACTCTGGATCCAGGCCCAGTCTCGAAGGCTCAATGAGTTTGGGTGCAAGTGATTTCTGTGGGTGCTTCATCTTTGTGAGATCCTGGTACCCCTCCTATGGAGCAGACAGCTGAAACCTGTGAGCAGAGATGAAGATCCAGCTTATAAAGCAGCAGGTTTATAACTATGGAATACGCTGTCCAAAAGGATTAAAGGAGATTTAGATGGAAAGCAAGAGTTATTTTAGCTTTTCCCCAAAACAACAATCTCGTCAAGAAAAAAGACAAATAGGAAAAAGAAGAAAAATGAAATAAGTAATACAAATAAATGGAGCTGAGGTTAGAACAGAGAGAAAAAGATTACTGATTTGATGATACAGATCATCTGAAAAAATATTAGCTTGTGTTTACTGAAGATGGCTTATTAAAATAAACAGATTGTCTGGAGGTTCGGCATCAAAGGAATTCACCTAACAGGTAGACTGGCAGAGTTAGAAGAAAAAGCACAAAGCCCATCTTATGGTGGAATCATAAGCAGCAGACAAAGGACTAATAACACATTGCCTTTAGTAGTACTCCCGATTCTTAGCAAAACACCCCAGCAATTTTGTGCTGGAGAGAGTTAGTTACATTAAGAGGTGATACATAGGGCCTTGAAGCTGAGGATTTAGTAGGAAAAAAAAAATAGCAGGATTTAAATGGATTAAGTGGGTCATGGGACTCAGGCAGAAGGAGGTGGAGATAACTTTAGCTATCTAGTAAATGGTAAAGAGAAGAGATGATATACACAGAGTCCTGAAGCCTCCACAGATTAAATTATCTGGGTGTGAGGCAGGTGTGAATTGCTGGGGGAGCAGCAAGGCCTAAAGGGATTATTTTTATTATTTGCTGGTGTGAGATAAGTTTCCATTTACGTGACATGGTCACAGCTGTGTAACTGATTAGAGCTGTGTCTGCCCATGTAAGTATTATCCAAGGATTGAAGAATAATTCTCAACATGAGAAGGAGCTCGTAGTGTCTCATTAGAGACTCAATGAAGTGAAACAAGGGCAGCAGGAAGAGCAAACGACTTGTAAAGGAAAGTCATCAGTGACCACAAAAAAGACAATCTTTCTTACTGCAATGGAGAATATTGAAGCTAGTCTGAAGAAAACTCAAGCTGCTGCCTAGGGAATGGATAGACATGCTGCAAATGTTGCTAGAAATCAATTCCATCATCTGTATCCATATTCATAACATCGTTTTTTCAAACTCATAGCTTTGAGTCTTGCATTTAAATGCTTTTGCAACTATATTCACATTTACCTGTGTTTCTCAAGTGGTAAGGAACTGTTTGGTGGATGTGACTATCGGCCATATTTTGCTAGTTTTTAGAATACACTTATTTTCTTCCTGTTTGAGCTACAAAGCAAAACACTGTTTCCTTAATACTACACCAAAACAAGCAGCTCAAAGCCAGGTTTACCTGGCTACTACTCACTGCTAAACTGCCCTGTGTACAACCCTACTGACACAAGGCAAAACCAAATATGAGGGGGTTGCACTGTGGTGGTGACCACAGCAGTTGTCCCAGCTTCATCTGTCATCCAGCAAGACTCCATGCTCTCATTTGGTAGCAACACCTCCTCATCCCCAGTAACTTCAGCCTTATTTTTTCTTCTCTGTTTAAAGCCCCCTTCATGGGCTGGTTGGGTTCCTAAGTGCTTTGGCTATGTATTCTTGAGGGAGGGTTACACCAGCTGTATCCTTCACTAGCTGGCTATCTATCTTAGTTCTTTAGATGCTCCCTTGATTGGAAAATTTAATTATGCCATGGCAATAGGTACTTTTTGAATGCTATAGATCAGATGAATTAATCAGATGCTTAGGAAGTAGGTGGTTGGTACTGGAAAGGCAAAATTTGCTTGCGGTGTTAAGTACGGGCAATTCTGAAATCACTATCAAAAGAAATGTTTGCATTGGTATAATTAATAGATTAAATAGATTCATAATCACTGTGCAGTATAAGACAAAATGGGACTACATAATCAGTCTTAAGGGAAGTGAAGGGGCAAAAAACCCTGTTTTTTAGTAAATACAGCATCGCTGGATGCTGAATGAAGGCTTCAATATTATCTCGGTATGAATGTGCAATGATCAGATGAGCATTTCAACTCTGAGGAACATTATTAACTGTATTAAAATTCCTCTGTACCTCCAAGCCAATGCCTGTTTCTGTACATGGCAACTGGTAGGGATAGTGAATATATGTGGATTTAGGACAAAATTAGATGTAAGAAAATTTTAAACATACAGAATCAGATTTTCTTAACTTTTCTGACTATAATTGTTTCTGATGCCACAGCATGGCAGGACCCTAATATAAAACAAGTCCTTTCCCAAATTCTGATTTCCCAAGGAATCGGCATGAGGCCACACCAGGGACATGGCCCTCATTTCCACAAGAGCAATACAGCAGCAGCTCTCATGGAGGTGGAGTCAGAAGAGCGTGTGTGTATAATTATATTCATGTTCTGATTATATATCCAGATGATTCAGCACATGTTGCTGCGGTTCCTAGGAGCATAGAAAATTCCGACCACACCAGTTGCCATAAAAAAAAAAAAAGCATAATGACTGTCATCACACTGGTTTGTAAGCAAGGCACATTGTCACCTTTGCTGTTATTGTTAATGAAGTAGATTTTCACAATGTGACACTTTCATTTAATCCTAATGACTACATAATTATTAATTACAGTAGCTACAGAAGCAAAATCCCAGGGAAGGTGGAATCTCAGCCGTATCATTCTTCACGGTTGCCAGGTAATTTCATATTACTTAACTCAGAAAAAGAAGAAATTGGCCGTTATTTTTGAGAGAGAGTCATCCTGAATAGAGAAATTCTGCCACTATCAGTAAAGATCCTTCTATGGCAAGCTTATAAGAGGAGTTATAAGAAGCATTTCTTTATATTAAGTTTCATTTATACTTCTTTGTTTTCACAATGCAGTTTATTTTAATTCAGTCTAGATGCTTTCAACATACTGAACATATACTTGACACATACAAGCATAGCACATTGTATTGAACATATACATGACATTGTTCAGCACTAAACTAAATCCTTCTGAGTTTGTAGATAAAGAAGATTCTCTATAAGCCAGTGACAGCTACAAAAAACATTCTATCTCTAAAAACATCTATGCTAATTTAAGTCAAAATAACTTTCTGTTACTTAAGCTCTTCCAAGACTTCACATATTTCATTTAACTTGAGCAGTGAAATAAAAATAAAGTTCTTATATTACTGTTTTGAATGTTTCAAATTATGTGAGCTGTGCTTTTTGCAATAAAAATGCTTGAAAAGTTGATTGTTGAAGTTGAAAAGTTGGCAAGTTGAAAAAAAACCTAATTGCCACCAAACACATAATATAGTTTCTTAGAGTTCTTTTTTTTTTTTTTTCAAATAGAGTACTTCCAGGGTAGGGAAGCAGGGTTCCTGCTCTATTTGAAATTTGTCAGTATTTAAGTCTGGCATTGCTATTCTTTTATTCTTCTTGTTACATTATGCAGTGGTCATGTTTTAGAGAAGTTGAAGCGGAAGGGATAGTGGAACACAAAGCTTTTTCCCCCTCTCTTAGGGAAGTAATGAGCCAGATTAAAGACAACACAAAGATAAAAGTCGATGAAAAATGGATTAAGCTACACTGATCTTACTCAGTGTGGCATTCTGGAAAATGCAGAAAGTACTGTAATGTCATTTTGTGACACGGTTTTATGTTAAAACCAGGATTTTAAGACCTCTTTGTGGAGCTCTGTTCTGAAGAGCGGCTGTTTTAGCCCGAAGTAATCTTCAACTAACCTTCACCTATGTATTTTAGTTAGAACCATATTTTGGCAGGCCTCTATGCTGTAATCCTTACTTAAATGCTTAAACATATATGTTATATGTTTATGACTTACAAGTTTGTATGTTATATGAAGGTCTCAGAGCTCTTTTGGACCATCAGTATTTCTAAAGTTAAACATGCATACTAAGGTTCGGAGGTGACTTTGTGCCCTGAATAACTGGACACACACACAGAATAACATCTAGGATTTGTAAGTCTGTATGAATAGCTGGACTTCAGGAAATCCTGTGCAGACAGATGTAATGTTATGTTTATCCACCGCTCAAAATGTTTGTCTCCGTATGAAACCCCAGGTTATTCTGTGATAAACTAGCTGAAGATACCTTACATAGCTGCTGTGGAATCCTCATCAGTTTGATTCTTGAAGCTGAACCATTTTTCTTTTGATAGTTAGTATATTCATAGATATATTCAAACATACCAAATATTCATACAGAAGTACTATGAATCATTATTGCATTTTAGAGCCCTTTAAAGCCTTGTTTCGTATCAAATTTATTTTATCAAGGCCTGTTAACCGTACAAATGGGAAAAGCTTTACAAACTGCTTACTGATGAGAAAAAGATTATTAGTTAACAAGCTTTTCCTTAGGAATGGTTGCCCCTTAGCACACATCAGCATTATGAAGTTGTTTATGAACCAGCACTCAAACCTCAGTGCTCCCTTGGCATTGTAATAGATGCTGGAAAGCACAAGTGTGTTCCTACAGAATATGCTAAGCCTGTGCATTCTGGTAAGGCAAGAATTAGCAAGCTAATTTCAAGAACATGGGACTAGTAAGGCTGTGACTACTTAGAGTTCTTGGCAAGCATTTTAATTGGCTATGGAGAAGCCAGACACTGAAGAAAATCAGAAAAGAAGGTTTCTACAGTAGCAGAACAACCAGTATGACTGCAAGGGTGCCTAGGAATGAGAGGACCATCAATGCACTGAAGCTCTTCAAACTCTGGAAACTGAGACCAGAAACATTAGGAAGCCTCAGTAGGCAAATGTCTGCACAAAAAGTCACAGAGGGATCTGGAAAGCTTTGTTATAAAGGCGAAAAAAACATGGTTAATAGTAAGAAAGCAGATCCTGGAACTGAAGAATTTAATTACAACCCCAGTTACATACTGTATGAAGATTTCTGGGAGTTCAAAGACAATATGATGAAAAGGAGGACAGCATAGACTTTAATTAAGCACAAAGAATGGAGCTGGCCCCCTAAATCAATCATTAGTCTAGGAGGCCAGGAAGAGAGCAGAGCTGTGTAAATGTGCGAACAGACTTTTGGGCAACAGCCCTGCAGACTTCTGAGAAGAAAATACTTTGACAGATGCCAAGTAGGACTATTTCCCCTTATGCTGATCCCAAAAGAAACAGAAAATAAAAATGTCTTCATGATATCCAAGAAAAATCTCAAAAATATCTTGATGTCTGAAATTTGAAGTGAGATATTGGAAAGAAAACAGAGATGCTAATGGGCTGATTGAGATAGAATTCAGACACTCCTTTGGCAATTTAAGAGTTTCTAGCCATGTGAAGCCTAATTCACTTGATCGTGTTGCACACAACTGCAATTAAAGCATTGATGGCACAGTTTCAACTGGTGTAGCTGCATTAACATGAGCGGGAACATACTTAACATTTACTAAGGATCTTAGCCCACTTCCTTTAGTGATAAATGGACTATGAGGGCAAACTGCCAAAAGATCTCAAAGTATCCTCATTATCTTTATGCAGAAATCATATTTGAACAGAGTTCTCTGGGTAATAAACCATTGTTCAGTCTTTTCAGGTGGCTCGACATAAAAGCCTTTATATTTAAGCTGTAAAAGAACAAGTTCTTGTTGATGACGTTTAAAAATAGATGAAATTTGAACAGCTGACACGGGAACGTAGAGTTAGTTTATTATTTTCTGCTCACTTTCATCACTGTTTCTATAGTTCTATCCACTTTTCCGTGAATATGACAAGATTTGGTAAAAACAGGATCCAATGCACTCAACGGTCCATGGTTCAGACTGCATAGATCGGATAGGAAAAGACTGTAAACTGGAAAATGGATAAGAGCAAGGTAAGGCAAAACAGTTCTGCTGATAAGGAGATTGAGCACATCTCAGGAGAAGGGTGATTCTCCTAAGACACACTTTATAGATACAGATTAAAGATCCCTCCCCATGCCTGGGCACACCTTCAGCTCCGTTTTCACCGAAGACACTTGTCTTCACACTTGGAGGATGCACTGAGCTGTTTGCCATTTTCTGAATGGACCATAGGAGTCCCAAAGAAAGACACAGCTCTAGAGTTTTCCTTCTTGGCAGAGAGGACTCCTCATACTTCCTCAGGCTGTGCTGCTTGCTCCTGGAGTCTACTCTATTCCCCATTAATGCTTTGTAATGACTTTAAGATTTTCAGTACTGATAAAACCTCGTCTCTTTGCTTAATAGAGCAAATGACAGAGAGAGATAAAATTATAGATTTTGTGGTAACTTCAAAGAAGGCTCTGCAGAACTACATGAGGCAAACTAAATTGAATTTAGTAAGTTAAATATTTATCAGAAATGTTTTTTTTTTTTTTTCTCTCCCCACTCCAGAAACAGACACCACTTCCTCTTCTCAGTGCTGTGGTATTACACGATGAGAGCCAATGGACTATAAGGCTTCCCTGCTTCAAGGATTCTCTTATGTTTGTGAACAGGATTGCTCAGAATTATTGAACTCCCCCATCTCAGTGTGGAGAAGTCAGAGATGTGTTAACCTATAGCTGTGCTGCCTCTGCACAAATAATGTATAGTCATAACATGAAGTATTTGTAAGTATGCTTATTACAAGCCTTCCAAATTTAGCTCTCAAATTCAACCTTCTTTCACACTGACATAGCCCTCTCCCATGCAAAAAGCTGTATCCAGGAAAAACAAAAAACCCACACCTATAGTCCCATAGATAAGAATGTAACCTCTATATTGATATCTTCTATGTTTATATATAATATTTAACCTCAGATAGCAGTATGATAATAATTACTTCAATTTTTCTGTGGGCTTGCATGTCTTGTTGGCCACTGGATTTTGATGTTAATTCTTGTTACATCTGTGCTTTGTCTCATTTTAATATGTATATATTTAATTTTTTGACTGGAAATAAATTTAGGGTTGGAAAATTCCAATAACCCATTTGATTGTAGGAAAAAACATCAGGAAGTCAGTTAAGTGCTTTCAGGGCATGGCGAGATCTTCTTTTAAGCCTTGTCAGGCAGTACTAGTTACTGAAGGAAAATGCTTTGAATCAAACATCTGGAAGCAAATCAGTCACAACATTACTGCCTTTGAAGCAAAACGCACAGTCAGAGGGGAAGTCAGGAGAGCAAAAAAAAAAAATCTCAAAATGAGTTACTGTCTTCCAGTCATCAAAATTTATACGTTTAATTTGTACCAGTTGTGCTGCCCTGCACAAACAGAGAGGAAAGAGGAATCTCACACAAGCGGGCGCTACCAGGAAGCGCCGACACTTGTCCCACGTCTCCCGCACACGGGCTGCGGTCAGAGCACTAGCCAGCATGGGCTGGACCGTTTACTCTGCAGGTTTGTGCTTGAAAGAAAGCAGGCAGCAATACTTTAATTAAGTAGCTAATTGCAAACATATTAAAGCAACAGAAAAGCATGATTTCCTATGGCTAGGCTTTGGAATAAAATTGAATAAAACTTATCCCCAGCTGGACATTCATAGTCCTTATCTGTAAACTGGCTTCAGGTCACAGTCAAACCTTTCCTTCTGGATGGGCACCAGTGTATTTTTATTTCTTTATCTTGCCATCTATTTCCAAAAGACCTGCAGGAACACAACTATTACCCTCGTTAGATTTGAACTAACGAATTCAGCAGTTATAAACTGGAGACAGGCAGACACACACATGGACGTTACCTGATTGCATGAGGTAAATTTGCCTTAGAAAGCTTCCTTAAGAAGGTATGCCTTTTAAAAAACATTTCCTCATTTCAAGAGGAAACATTCTCCGGTTCCAATGCAAATAATTTCACAGAATTATCCAGAGATATCTAATATACAGCCATGAACAGGACAGATAGAAGAAGCATTTTAAATAACATGAATTTAAAAAAAAGTATAATTTTCTCCATTTCAACAAAATTAAGATGTAAGATAATTGGATTTGCTCTGAAATCAATTTTTCATGTGACTTATTGGCTTGTCAAGGCTTCTATGATAAATATTCGCAGACCCTTACATTTGCTGGATTTCCAGATTACACTTTAATCTTTTGATTACTTTTCTCCTGAAGAACTGAGGCCACTTGCTCTTATGTAGCATGTGAATTAGGTCTCTAATACAGTAACTAGATTTCTAAAGCCATCATTAGACCTGTCAGCTTTTTGAAGTAGTTACCAAAATTATTTAAATTAACATATCATCCAATAACATTACATGAAATATGATAATGAAATGAACTTGATAAATTATTTAAAGTGTTAGCTGTCATGAGATCAAGCTTTACTAATATAGTTATATTCAGTGACTTAAGGGGTAAAGAAAGAGCAAAATCTTCTTACTGCCAGGAAAAGCCCCTTTTTCATAAGGAAGAGCCATAGACATCTGAGTGGGGATTCATATAAATAATATTTTCTGCTCAGATCTTTTCATAACATGGGCATCATGTTTCAGACTGAATTTTACATCGATTTCATTACATTTAACTGAATCTTTTGAAAATAAACCTTTCTTTGCGTTTATTTTAATGTGTTCGGTCTACATTACTAATTGCCTAAGTCTTATGAGTTTACTTGCAGGGACAGGTGATCTAATAGCATGGAGTAAATTTCATTTCCAGGATGAAAAGAATCCCTGGGGAATAAAGTAAAATTCCATTTCTTCTTTCCATTTGTCCTATCTTGTTTCTGCAATAATATAAAGTTTCACTTTTCAAATGCATGCCTGAAAATACCTATGATTGTATAAGAAATGAATTAAGATGACATGCTCATATGTGCTTCAGGAATTATGCATTTCCAGTATTTGAATATATATACATATATATCATTCTAGGGAATACTGAAAGACCTCTGGAAAAATTAATCTAGAAGAAAAGTATGAGAATAAAAAATACATCAAATCAAAGAACAGATTTGCTTCTCTATAAATAGAATCCAGTGTTGAACATGACCAAGACACTTAAAGCTAGATCATCCTTGCAATGATCTGCTTTATATTGTGCAGATGGTTTAATTGGAATAAAGTATTATTTACTCACAGGCCTTGAAAAGCAAACTTCCCAGCCTTATCCTTTGAGTACACTTATGCTAAGGGAGGATGAAGAGTTGCAACAGGCTCCAAGTTAATCAATTTGTGGCTTTTTCAGTTTGGCTTTTTCAGTACCAGCAGAAATAGGAAATAAGCATATCAGGTTTTCAGAAACACTATATACTTGTGAATGGTTCCCAGCTTCAGAGATGGGTCTGTATGGGTCATGTGAAAAGAGCCAAATTAGGTACGTCTATTACAACATGCTTGTCATTGGTTAGCCAATATGTCAAACAGGATATTACTCAGGTTTCTAAACTGCAATTTTAAAAAGGAAGCATTTATATTATGAACTGGAAATTTGCCACAGGTAATAAATTAAGAGCCATGAGCTGTTTCAAGCAGCATTATGGGAATTTGCAGGGGCATATTAAAAGCAGTGGAGATACTTTAAGGTTTCTTCTAAAATAGCTGTTAAAAGGGATGCTACATTGCTGAAATTAAAATATTCCTGAAATTTTCAAATAATCACTAGAAGGGCTAACTCATTTAAAAGCATTTATACACAATGTAAATATGATGCAGTTGTTAATGACATTTTAAAATGAGAAGTGAATTTTTCATGTTTTCTCAAATTGCAGATAGCTTTCAGCAGTCAAATTTCAAGGATAATAGCGAGTCCAAAGTGGCACTGATAAGAGTTCTTGTGCCTATTAGATACCCATCTACTTGCTTCAGAGCTTCTACAAATACCATTAGCCCCTGTTTACACTCCTAAGTTCCTACAGCTGCTGTAAATGTGGTCTTTCATTTTCAGAAAGTACCAAGCTGAAATGGCTAGGCTTATTTTAGGTGCACATTTGCCTTTTCAAAAAGGTTACTGTACTCACACAACAGGAAGTATGTCAAGCTCTGAAATGAGTGCCTTTTGCTCCAGAACATTGCTGACATACCTCAAAGAACCATGATGAATATTCACATAGCTGCTTCAGATGTCACATCTGGTGGCTTGATGGGAGGTGGTTTTCTGTCACATGGAAGTGCTTCTCATCCTTTGGCCAGCTGAATTTACCCTGTGAAATCAGAAAATTGGAAGAAATTACTTTAATTACGTCTCGGAGGATAGCAAGAAGCATCATGTGTTCTTTCACTAACCTGACCCGTGAAATAACAAAAATGAGATCAGAGAAGTACTGACTCTGTGCAAGCGGCAGCAAAAGCTCTACATTCTACCTCTACTTGTCAAGATTTTGGAAAGGACAAGGTCTGGGACTGGCACAGTTTGTGAGCCTAAAAGAAAATCATTCATTCCATGGCAGTCACCAAGAAAGAGCCTGAGGGAGGGTTAGGTGCAATTTGCTGAGGACGGGCTGGCTGAGATGGCTCCGGTACCTGGGTCCTCCTGCTGCAGCCTCGCAGCAGGTTGTTTCCTCCAGCACAGGCTGCTTCTTCACGGTGGTTTTAGTTGCTTGTTGGATAGTTGCTGCTCCAGACGGGCAGCCGAGGTGGTGAGCTAAGCAAGGCTGTGGAGGCGGGGAGCTGGTGGGAGGCAGAGCGAGCTTGCTGTGAGTGGCTACATGACAGCCATCGCCAGCCACAGGTCTTTGAGTTTCCCATTTCATCCCTTTGATTTGGCTACCTCAAATTCAAATTCAGAGCAGCTTTCCACATGCTGACATGCAGCACGGGGAGGGGAGGCACTGGTGGCAAAGACAAAGTGCAATCACACATTTCAAAACATGTGAGGAATGAAGTAATGGGGACATTGCCTCCCACGCCTCCCAGGCTTTCATCAGAAGTCCAGCCAGCTCCAAGGCACTGATCTGAGGCTGCAGCTTTCTTGGAAGATCAGCCAAAGAGTTGGGAATTCACTTACAGAAGAATTTCTGTTTCAAACCTCAGCACTCTCTATTCCACACACCTTTTACTTTTTTTTGGCACTCTGCTCAAATAAGCTGCTTTCGTTGTGCAGCTCTAGGAAGCATTTTCCCCGGAGGAATGCAGCAAGAACTTCAGATGTTATCTTACAGGTTGACTGTGCCTTGAAGTACTACAGCATACCACAAGTATGAGCATATAAGACAGTGCACAGAACTGATATCCGTGCTTGGTCTACCCAAGCAATGAGAAAAGATCCAAACCATAACTGAAGTGCTGCGTCAGGAATGCACTGTCTGCTCTTCCACTTGCTACAAAATTGTAATCAAGGCTGGTTAATCAGTGGGATCATTATATCCAACAACACTGCTTCTCGTGGATCTTTCTCCTTTTTTCAACAGGACAAACATTGCAAAGTTTTAGCAAGTTTTTGCCTGAAAGCACCCATCAAGTGCAACATCTCAAAAATTGCAGAATATACAGAAACAAAATTGCTAAATTTGAAAATATATAGCATAGCTGTCAAGAATGCTCAGTTTTACAAGTTTACAAGTTTTGTGTCTAATACTCATCTTTCAAATCTACAACATATTTTACTTACTTTCTAAATCTTCCCATCTCCTTTGCAGAAAGGATTTCTGATCCAATCCCATTGATAATGTTAGAAAAGTTGCCAATGTTTCCATTATTGAGGGTAAACAATATTGCAATATGCTTTCTGAATGCTTTTGTCCTTGTTCTAATAGACCACCTGCATTCACAACCTAGATATTTTATTGCTCAAACTTTTCAGGTAATTTGCCTGAGGAGGAGAGGACATTTGCTCCTGTGACTCTTAGTCCTTCCCTATGATACCTACCAAACTATGTAAGATTTTACAGAGCATTTAGTACGATTCTCCACCTCATGATATCTAAACATTATTAATTCTTAAAAGCAATTTGCTGTGTTAGGTTGATTTTGTTCTACTTCAGCAATTGTGAGTCAAAGGAAAACAAAACAAAACACACATAAAATGAAGAGAGATCTTAAAGCTACATATCCAGCATATTTCCCAGACAGAAGATTGGAAGATCTCCAGTGGAATCTTGGTTTAATTCAAGTACTGGAGACTGCACAGCTTTGGGTGCTTTTTCTCAGTTTTATACTTAGTAGAGTCATCAGCCTGACACTGGAATAAACATCTAAAGGATGATTTTCCCCATTTAGAACACAAATAAGATTGTTAGACATGATTATTTTTCCCCTTAGTCATTTAAAAATCATTAACAGAGCCATAACTTTGAAGCTTTGGAGTGAGCAAAGTGATGATATCAACAATAACTTGATCTCGTACTTGTCAACATTTTTCTTTATGTGGCTTGAATCTGCCTTCAGCACACTCTACTAAGAGATCCAGAGAGCCGCTTGCATGAGCTGCAGAATTCTGATACTACCAAGTCTTTATAGCTGCTCCTCATGCTGGTAAACACGTAATTTTTCCAAAAGGCAAATAGCACATGACTAGTCATAGCAGTCAGAAGAATTCAGAAAAAAAAAAAAAAAAAAGGCATTATAAGGTTTTATCAGCTTTAGCATCAGCAAAAACACTTTGCTAGTACTTGACTTGTTTTTTTTTTTTTTTTTTTAAAAAAGAGCTATCCTATTTAGGAAGTCAGATATTAGCTCCTCAAAAAAAAAGCTTCAAAAAAGAAGTAGCAGTGGTACTCTTCAAGCTGTCCACTGTCATTGTCTGTAGAATAAACAAAACAAACCCATATCAAAAATATTCCAAAACACTAATTTACACATTCTCAGCAGGTATGAAAACTCCTCATCTAATTAGCTTCTCATTTTATTATAATCACCAACCACACTTCCTGCAACCCTTAACCTGAGGCCTTACAAGCCAACAACATGAACAGAAATAAAGTTAAGGAAACATTTGATGCTTCCGAGCCAGTCACTGAAGACATCCCTGCACAGAGCATTAGGATTGCTTTAAGATGTGATGCTGCCACTTGTGTTGGGAGAGTGGCAGGTGTCACATCCAGGCCTGAAACACCACAAGTTCCCCTCACCACTCACTAGCTGGAGCTCTTTCAGAAAGGTGTCAGCAATGATGGGGGATTTCTAGTTCTGTGAAGGGAAAGGAAGGAGCCAAGAAGACTGAAAACCTCTTGGGAAGAGGGAGGCAAGCAGGCCTGAGGGCCACCCCAAGGACAGGCAGCTCACCAGCATGGTGCCACCAGCCAGCCAAGGCAAGAAGCACATCCAGAAGGTCCAGGAGCAGCAAGCAGCAGTCCAGGCAGAGCACCAACAGCACAGCTCAAACCAGGGTCAGGGGCCCAAGACTGGGCTGAAATAAGCTCAGAGGTTGGGGAGAGGGAGCATCCCAGGTGGGCTGGTCAGGCAGTTATGGCCCATTAATGCCCTCAAGGCAACAGTGCTCTATACCAATGCCTATGGCTCTATGGGCTTGGTCTTTTAATTATATAATTTTAAAAACTCGCTATAGTGGTTTTATTTTATTTTATTTTATTTTATTTTATTTTATTTTATTTTATTTTATTTTATTTTATTTTATTTTATTTTATTTTATTTTATTTTAGCAATACTCTGGTCTTTGCCACATTCAGTGTTTCTGCTCTAGACCACCTTGGATGCACACCCAAGAAAGACTCTATTTCCACTGACTTGCTAGTGGAAACTAAATGTAAAAAAAAAAAAGACATGGGAAAGGAGATAGCTCTGAAAGTCTGAAGATAATAAATCTCAAAGCACTTATGTAGCAATAACTGCTTGTCCCAGGCCTTATTCCTCAAGACATGTATTGGCTCATTCAGCCTCTTAAGACAATTTCATAAATTCAGAGAGAACAATTTGCCTCTTTCAATATTTTTGGGATTTTTCTGACCATTCCCTTTCAAAGAGGAAGAGTGATTTGTCCTACATGTAGTAAGGCAGTTCAAGATTCATTTAGTATTATTGATTTATTTATTATTATTTTTCAGGAAAATACCTTTGTGCTCCCATGTATTTAGATGAATTCTTTGCTATTGACAAAATATATAAGGAAATTCCCTTCCAAACTTCTCACATGTTGAGGTGTCTGATTTAATATGTCAATGATGGAGGTGTACAGGTTAAATTTCAGAGGAATAAATGATGGACATATTTTTTCAAACTGTAAAGTTGAAAATTTCCTTAAACCAGGTACTCACTGTCTCTGAAATACTTGTTTCTTTTTCTGGTCGTGGTTGTTTCTGCTGTAATGTTAACTGAGACTTGCTCGTTCTTCTGATTTTGATTACTCTTGACATACTTTGTTTAAAATTCCACATTGCTGTTGTAAGACAGTTTTACTGTAGACACTGCTTAGTGATTTTTTTCCCTGGTGAAAACATCACAGTTAGGGGTCTATTAAGGTCAAATGTTCTCTGCTGCAACTCTGGAAGTTCAGGAGCTTCCCATCACGTCTACTAGTATTTTGTTTTCAGAAATATCTCCCCCAAAAAAGGATCTTAAAATTTAACTCATGATATGTAGTCAAACAAATCTTAAGAGGTAATTTAATAAGGAAAGTTGGCAGACTCATTTTACTTTTCTTGTTAGCAGAATCCGTGCAATTGTAAATTTTTTAGCTTACTTTATTTCTATACTCTAGTTTTCTCTTCAGTTTCAGAGAACGATGGAATAAAATAACATGCAGCTGGAAAAATAAGATCTGAGTTATTGAACCAAGTATCATTTTACAAATAATCCTGTCATATATCTTCCATGCACTTTCTCATGGGTGAGGTATATTTAAGTGCAGATGCGGGAGTGCACGGGGGATAGTTTTGTGTAGGCTGTGCTATATTAAGCCTTTCAAGTTGTTCAGTATTTCCAAAAGTCTTAAGCGGGGCTGGGAGCATTCAGTTCATCTCAAGATCCTCAGAGGATACTCTGTGGTATTTATAATGTGGACATAATTTTACTTTTTTCGATAATAGTCTGTTTTGTTTGTTCAGACTCGTAAATGTACTTCTTATTGATGATAATGATCTCAAATGACCAATCGAGAAGACTGAAGTTGGCTAACTATTGTAAGAAGCAGTAGAAAAGATCGGAGTATTCCTGCCGTACATGGGTTGCAGGGGACTTTTAATAAATATGACCTTTTTCCCATATTACTTACCTAATGTGTGCAATATGTTTCATTTGGTTGTGTCTGATTTACTATATTTTGTTTGACTTAGCATTCATTTTGTCCCTACACTTTAATGAACAGACTGAATATCATATCACTAGAATCCTATGTGCATAAACACTTTTTTCCATGAACTTTCCTCTAGAAAAAATATCAGTTATGTGGATGTAGTTATCATTACCATTAAAGTAATTTTTATTACTAATAAATAGTAAATAAGTTGTGAAAGTAAAACCTGTGTTTTTAACCAACTAATCCTGAACAATTCTTGTCACGTTTTTAAGCTCTACTGAAAAAATGTGGCCCTCCTACACAAGATACTTTACCAGTTCTATGTTCGACCAAATAAATTTATCGATTCTTATTCTGGTCAAAAAATAAGTCCATAATGCTTTTGCTTCTCTTCAATTTGGGGAAGCAGAAAAAGTAATATTGTCTAAGCAGAAAGTTAAACTTTGTTTTACATATTGTGTCTTCTTGAAAGAAAGGACACGTTTATGCACAGCGTAAAATCCCGCGAACGTGACTGCTCATGAGCTCTCACCTCCCTATTGTTTCCTGAGGAGTTTACAGGTTAGAAGGGAGAATTCTCCTTTTAATCCTCTCTGTCTTCCTTCATGAGATGCATTGTAAAATAGTTTAGAGAGGTAAACAGATTTTCTTCTGTCATGGCCTTAAACTTATTTAGGTCATTAGGAGTCTTTCCAAGGACTTGAAAGAGTTTGGGATCAGACTATACTAGAGAAATTTCTCACTGGTACAGGTTTATTTTTTCCATTTTTATTTTGTATATCATGTGGTTTAATCCTCTAGTTTACACTATGAAAAAAGATGTACAGTATATATTTGCATCTAACATATAAACTACCTCTGCAATTTACAGTTTGTTTACTTCAAAACTGTGCAGAATAGAAGGGGTTTCTTTTGGAGAACTGTAGCAAAAGTGTCTATTTTACTACTGATCTAAAAACTAATGTATGATAAGCTACCCCACTTTATAAAAATAAGACTTAATCATGATCTCAGTTATTGAACAAAAACTTTTCAAAATTGAATATATTTTTCACTCTGTATTAGTATTAAGCATAGGACCACTCATAAAGAGCCAAATTTAGGATACAAACATCCACATTTCAAGTTCACTTATTTTACAAAAGAAAAAAATCTAACTTTATGGTCCTTATTCCTTAGCAAAAAGCACAATAGGACTCAAGGATATAAGGTCCTTGCTTATCACTGTAAATGATCATTGAAAAGTGTAAATGTTAATTATTTAAACATGAACACGTGCTATCTTAGTGCTTTGGGGGATTAATTTTAAAAACCATGCATGTGCATTTGTCAAAGAATAAAGAAAAACAACTGAATCCTTGTACAACTGAAAACTTGTAGTTTTCATTTTCATCCTTCCTTTAATTTGTTCCATTCATGTGAACTGAAGTGAGTCTGGAACGCTGCGTGACTTTGGCGAGGAGCTTTACAAGTGGCCAACTGGGCAGGCTGATTGATACCGTTTTACATTTATACACTGGCTGCCTTCTGAAAGGATCCCAGGCCTGTTTTTCAAAGTAACTGCATACAGAAAAAGTGAAGTGCAGCTGCCCTGGGATAAAATTTGGCAGACAAGCAGACAAAAAGGCGCAGTCTAGTGCATTGCTGACAAGGGTAAAAACAATTAATGCCTTTTAGTAAAATGCTGAGTACTTTAAAATGTTCCCATAATGTTCTAACATTGGTCAAAGGACAGCAAGACCATTTGCCAATTCTAATCTTAGGTTATTAAGTAAGATACTTATATAATCTTAAAAGCTGATGTAAAAATTCACAAGGGGACTTGTGAATGATAACACTGAGCATTTTTTTTATATACATTTTGCACTGAATTATCCTAGAGAGAAATGAAAATGACCTACGATATATTTCCAGGTAGACAGACAGGTAGATCCTGTCTCATATATACCTTGTTCTAGCACTTTGTCACTAAGAGTGAGATCCTTTTCCCAGTAGCTTCATCCATTTAAAGTCAAGCAGCTGAGCCAAGCCAGTCATTTAGCATCTGTCTAAAGCTCTTTGGGCTATGTAAGAGAGAGAAATGTCCAGGAGAGATGCATTTCACTTAGCTTAGACAATAATCTTTGGGTGGAAAAAAAGTCCTTGCGGTGCTTCCCTGCATGCCCTTCTATTAACTCTAAGGAGGAAATCGGAAAACTAGACGTTTTTGAGACCCCCTAAATGAGTTGAGGTGAATCCCCTCTCCAGGGACTGGAGGAATGTGAGCTATTTCTCTGCACTTTCTTTTTGCAAGTTGTTTTTTATTTTTTCTCCCTTTCAGGATGTATTTCAAAGCAATTTCCTGGCAGCATGATGTCTTTTTGGAATGTGATCTTCAGCACGTATGTTACAGTTTCAGCAGTTTCCCTCAACGTTCAGAAAAGGCTGACATTTCTCAACTAGATCTGAAGCTAGGCCTAAATAATGATATTCTGTACAAAAATCTATTTTCTTCTGGCTCATTTGTCTGTTCGCATTTAGCTAAGCAATTTTTATTTTCAGCTGAGGTTATGCAAAAGAAATTGTGATGACAAATGCAATTTAGAAACAAGGTCTTCACACTGGAGGCATTATCCATTAGAAGTCCACTTTGAAACTCATTTTTCCTAAGTTTCCTCATCTGATTTGAATGATTAAAACCTCAGCGTGACTTACAGTTCTTCATACAAAAAGTCTGCAGGAAATTCAGCCAGCCCCGATGGTAAACAGAATCAACATTTAAAAAATGAAGTTGCCCATCATACTATACACCTAATGACTTTGAATAAACATAGTAACCCATTCTTGGGAAAGTTAAAATGTATCCTTGGCTATTTATTGATCAATATTGGAACCGTATTTTTTTCCATAAGCAAAAGGGTAGAATTTGTCAGATCCTTATGATGAGCAGTGTGATCAGCTTTGAAAACCTGCAGCTAAATCCTGCATTAAATGTTGCTATGTATAGACCAATGCCCGACTGCAAAACTGGGCAGTACCTCCGGACAGAGCACTATTATACATATTACACTAGCCAATATGTTTCTAATGCTTTGGAAAACTCTTCTAAAACAAGGCAGTTGCTAAAACTTAACTAAAGAAAATATCAACTCTTTCACCAACAAGTCAATTATGCTACAAGCAGTTGTGTGAACCAGGAAGGACGACCCCCGGTCCCAAAAGAGAGATTCATATTAAAATGTTATGGACTGCAGCCTTGAGGGATTTTCATTTGTTTATGTAAGTACAACACCTGGGTATCAGTTATATGTAAGAATGCAAAATTTTTAGTGACAAGATCAGAAGACAAATTGCTAACATGAACTCCTGGAAATAATAATTGCATCTAGTTATCAATAAATGATCATACAAGACCTAACTAATATGCAGGTAAACGGAAGTCACCAAGGTATCTTTAGTGACAGCATTTAGGACTTCTCCAGTGATAATAACCGGTCAGATAAGACAGAATTTTTGTATGACTCACTATGTCAAGAAATAATGGGCTAAAATTGGAACAAGAATAAACCAAAGTAAGCATTAAAAAAAGCTTTCCAATAGTGAAGACTCTGAAGTGCAGGTCTTGGATTGAAGTACTGATCTTCTTTCACTCCAAAGATGGGCATGGTACAGAAGTTGCATGGTTTGGCTGCTCATCACATTTAGGTTCAGATCTGAATCCAGACTTCCACAGCAGTCTAAAGATGTTCAGGCACCATGGTTAGACCTAATGTCCTCTCTGGTTAAAACGGAATTCTCTGTGCTAAAAAATAAATTTAAGCATCTCTGCTCTGACTAAACTGAGTCTTTGATAAACTCAATTACCTTTTTTTTTTTTTTTTTAAGAAAGTGTGAATTAAATTAGTTAAAATTAGCCTGAATTAGTTTGCACTTAAGATTTTATGTTCTACTTACGGCAATGAACTGATCAAGGGTGCATATTGCTTTGGATTATACTCATAAAATATGAGTCCCCATCTGGAAAGTTTAGAATCAGGCAAAATCTGTGTGGTTGCATGCACCTTTGAGTTCAGTTCAAAGCACCAAGGCAAGGAAATGCCAAGCGATTTCTGACATTAATTGGTAATTTGAAGCTACAAAGTGTGTGGCAAAAAGATCTACATCTCAAAAACACCATGAAGCCAGACAACTTGTATAGGTATTGCTTGCAGTGAATAAGGGCTCAAGGCTCAAGGTCCTTAACTTCTGGGGTTTTTTTTATATTATTAATTTCTTGCATAGAAAACCCCACACAATACATGTATATGATTAATGAGTTAGAACTAGTTAGTAAGTGCCTAGCTTTCCATGCAGGCAATGCATTCGTGTATGTGTCACAAGGAGGCCAATAATCCAGCCAGTTGCTTTCAATCCTCCTAGAACTCTCTCCTTATTAGAAAGCAAAGAGTTGGGTATTTTTAAAATTAATGAACCCTGGAGGCTACAGCAGAAGTGACTATTACCATAGGCAGTTGCCTTTCCTGCTGCCAGCCCATGCCCTTCTGCAAAGATACCAATGACTTATTTTAAGTAAAATGAGCAGAATATTAGAATGCTTCTGAAACAGCAAACACGAGCCAGTTGCAGACATTTCCCATAATAGCTGTGATTTGAGTTGTTAAGTGCCAGCAGTCAGCCAGGCAGCCACAGTCACTAATCGAGCTCCACGACCCCTTGGCACATTGCCTAATGATATTTTTGATAACAAGCTGCAGACAAAATTAGACGTGTAAGTGCAATATGAAGAGATGGCCGTCTTGCTTCACACCCCCTCGCGAACCGGAACGTATCAGGCTGAGGATGCTGTCACGTAGCGTGCCGTGCGGCTGACTGCAAAGGCAGGGCACTATAGCTATGTGGGACTGTCTGTCTCGCTCTGGAAAGTTGTGCTCAATCCCCAGGCTCTCGGAAGCACAACTTTCTATTTCATATGGGAAATCCGAGCAATAATTGTAGGGATTTTTTTGCCCATTTAGGAAATTGCGTCCTTTTTTCTTGGCGGATACATTTGTTTGCACTGGCGTCTTAGAGGAAAAGTTAGTGAACTACAAAGGATATGATGAATTTTTAAAACAATCACAAATACTTTCAATCATTCAGACATGATAAAAAAAAGTGAGTCTAATCACTGAGTATTTACTGATTCATGCAATCCATCTAGATTAGAAGTACAGTGCTGCTCCTGAGAGCTTTTGAGCTCATTTGGTCTCTTTAGTCAGAACCGGGTTGTCTGTAAAAACACCTACAAAATTGCTCCTAAAATTTGGAGGTAACATTTATATTTGTGGGGCAGGGTCAGGGAGTGGTGCTGCAGCGGAAAAAATAAGGAAAATATCATGCTCTTATTTAAAATAAGAGGAGATTTTTATTAAAACAAATACCCCCAGTTTTTAACACCCCGCACTGAAGTCAGAGAGACTTGTCCAATAGCTGTGCTCATTTGCAGAAGCGCATCCAGGCACGGATCTGTTGAATTACAGGGACAAAAAACTGCTTAGATGCTGATACGTAATAATCCTTTTCAGCATGGAGATTTAACAGAAATGACAGCTTTCAAATGCTTATAGCATCATTATCTGTGCCCAGAAATAATCTTTGGGGAAAAAAAAAATGAATCCCTACCAAAGGCATTTGGAGACAAAATAATTTAAAAAGCAATTTCGTATTGCTTAGTTTTACGGAGAAATGCTTTACCACATATTCGGTAATTATATATAATGTGCACATAATGCATATGCAGTAGATACATCTGTCACAAGCAGATTTCCGTTCTGTCATGTTTCCTGCTGTGTTAGTAAAAAAGATGTGAACAAGCGGATACCACAAACAAGTGTTTTTCGAGGGCGGGTAGGAATGGGTTATATGATGAGAAATTGCCACAGGAACTATTATCTAATACAAATCACAACCCAAATATATTTGGTCATATAGGCCCATTTCTACTTTTTTATGTCCTACTAAGTGTCTGTAGCAGAATTTGCTTGCATTACGTGTTAAAATTAAACTCAAAAAACGCCATGCCTCACTAACACCTTACGTATGATATGAAGAGCTTCATTCTCTTTGGAAGTGATTCACTTCTACTCATTCATGCTTTCCATTTTTGTCAAAGTCGGATTCAGGAGCCAGCCAGATGTGCTAGGCTACCCTTGCTGCTCTTGGTGCTAACCTCTAAGGCTAATGAAGAGCTGCCAGGAAGCTTTTAAGCAGCTCTGGTTCGTCTCTTCGCTCCCTTTAGTACTCAGTAAGCCACAGCACCAGTTGCCAGCTCTTTGTGTCCGTTTTTGTTTGATAAGTTATTTTACCAGATCCTCTCACTACTGTCTCCTAACACCTTCAGAAAATAGAAGGGAAGAAGAGCGTTTTAGATATGGGAATCTTCTCTGGACAGTTACGGCTGGATTAGCTTTGATTTGAACTATCAAAGTAACCCACTTTGACTCAGTTAGATAGTCTGGCTTTACACATGGAGTCAGTATTTGATACAATTCTCTATGTACAAGAAAAGTTTTTTGACATAGGTTGAAGGCGCCTGAATGGGGAGACTATTAGAAAGAGAGAGAAAAATATAGTGCTGTAGGGAAAAGAAAAGGTATAAACGTAAAACCTGTTGACCCATGAGCTTTATGCCTTCCTTTATAACTCTTCCACCACACTAAGAGTCTACTGCCCTGTGCCTTTAGCATGGCAGTGTAGCCCAGATATTCCATCTGCATGCTGAACACCAGGGCAAGACTACACAGCGTAGGGTCGTGGTCCAATACCCACCTCCCAACAAACACAGTCTTTCTAAAAAGGAGACCTCCTTCGCACGTGCAAAATTGCTTGTGCACCCATCGGAGCTCCCTGTGCGAACGCAGAGGGACGGATCCTGCAGTGGTGACGGTGCAGATGTCAATAGGGCAGCAGCAATTCAGAGTGCTATGGACCTGCCCAAACACCACAAAATCAATAACCATGCATTAGCTCTTCTAGTACATTTCCAGCTTGCTTGTTCTTGTGATTTTGTATTTTCGCAGGGCATTCTCATTATTATTCTGCCTCCAAAGAGAAAGTTAGCTAGCATGCTTACAAGACAATTTAGACCTTGCGCTCAGCAGTTCTTCAAGATCACTTTTATGGCGAAATATGAGCATAGGTTCCTTTTATTTCTGTATTGCTGCCTTCTGTGGGAATGCATAACATTTTATTAAGGAGATTAATGCCTCAAGACACTGTGTGGATAAGAACTCAAACTGGCATATATTTAAATAAGTTATCAGAAAAAGAAGTTCAGAAACATTGCCAGGCATGGTCTTTGTGCTGTAATACCCCTGAGTTATGTATGTTGTTTTCATTATGTTGCACTTTTTGTGGGCCAGTGGAAGTCCTTCTAAAAGGACCTGCTCCTCGTTTTACACTGGCCCTACAAAGTTACGCGCTCCAGACCGAGGTCTACACCTTGCCGTCTTGGTGTTGTGTGACAGCAACGTATCCCGCAGTCAGGAAACCGGGAGCTTGATGAGTTCACCCATCCCCGTTCTAAAAACCCTAGAAGGCCTAAATATTGCACCAACTTTCACAGAAGAAAACCAAATCATCAATATTTCCTGCTCACTCCATCAATCCCATCATTTCTGCATGGCGCCCGTGAATATTTTATTTTGCTTCTTCATATCTTACTATAGGAATTAATTTATTATTACATGCCAGTGCTAAAAAATAAATGCTCATAACTAAACAATATACATATTTATAAAAGTGTTTTTTTTTTAATCAAAATTAAGGAGCAATGGGTTTTTAGTCTACTGGAAGATATACCGTGCCACAGCCCTTAAATAAAACACTTTATCATTTTATTCTAATGATGTAAGGAATATTCTACCCTTTTATTTTCTCTAGATGGGAGCTTACACTTGGTTCTGAAATCATTATTTTTCTCTGTGTACTTCATCAGCTGATGCATTTGCTCAATTATTTTACCTTTGGATTTCTATCCGTGTGTGTAAGGAAGAGAACACACGTGTCAACCAACGGCTGCACAAGGATATCCAGAGCAGTGACGCTTTCCACAGGAGCATTTGGACTTAGGCAGGTAAACGTTTCTCTCTGGTACTGAACCTTGTTGTTTCGCATTTAATAACTTTCTGTCATTGGCATTCACTGCTGACCTTCCCTTCAGATGACTGGCAAATATATTAAACGTGGAAGCTAATACAGAGACTTGTAGCAATTTTCTTTTAAAAAGTAAGCGTACAGCACGACTTTGCTATCTCCTACCAGGCTTCTGATTCACAACAGCACGTTGACTTTAGTATGGTAAATAGCTCCAGGAATCCCTTTTACAGGGCAGGATGTTTTGGAAAACTGGTGCAGATTATGCCAAACGGTCCTTCTTTTATGATTTACTTGTTTTTTACATTCAAAACTTCCAATAAACAGTGAGATGCTTTTTTCCTTGCAGAGGCCATTGGTTAAACACTCTCCAGCCATGATACACCAGGCCATTTGTTATTCTGTTTATAAGCTACATTTCAGCCACAGCTTCCAGGTACAGATGGAAGGTTTACCACTCCAACGCTTTTGATTACATCTGAATTCTTTTTCTAAACATCAGCTACCCGCCAGTCCCCAGGAACAGTAGTTGTTTTGAATGAGCGATTGCA